>NC_133335.1:7504649-7804649 GCF_042186555.1 Aquarana catesbeiana
AGGTCCGAATGTTCATCCCTAAATTATTGTTTCTAGTGACTGCTTTAATCGGAACTGGTGCTTTGCCATATGGGCAAGGCAACACAGTTACTTAGAAGTCTTTCCCACTAGCGAGTTGTTCAATGTATCTTTCCTTTGCTCCCCCCACTGTTTTGTTCAGCCACCGGCAAGTCAAGACTTCCAGGAGTGCAGAACATTGCAGTCCATTCTCTGATGATGCAGAGTAGGGTGACCCAAGTCATTGCCAAGGTACCAGCGCTGTCACTTGGGGGGTGGGGAGAGAATCCTGAGCCCTGTATAAGCTCTAAACAGAGCAAAACCTGGAGCTTATACAGGGCTTCCTCACCTCCTTTCTATATGGGACTGAGGTGAAGGGAATTCTGAGCAGCCAGGGGGAAGCAATTAAGTGATCCTGTTTTTGTTCTGCATGGGCAAAGCACAACTTCACTTTAAGCAACATGGGGGGGGGGGTGGCGGCGGCATGTTTCCTTTAGCAACCGCAATCCCACAAGTTCCCATTAAGTGGGAAAACCAGAAAACCATGCAAAAAATCATCAAACATTTGAAAATTCTACCTTCTATAGAGGAGCATCTATCAACATCTGAAATAAAATAATATCCTTTTGTGATTGCAAGAATTGATGACATTGGGTTTTATAACTGTATTTATGTGTTTTTGTTTTTTTTTGCTTTTTTATCATATCATGTTTAATAAATGTGTTTTTTGTAACGGGTTGCATTTGTTGTGTCGTAAATGGCTTGTCATATACTCAAAGAAGTAGAGAAATAAATGTAATTATGTACAAAAGGCGGGTTACAGGAATTAGGAAATTATATGCTTTTAAGATTTTGATACATTGTATCCTTGAAACATGAATTTAAATTTTTTAAAATTTTTTATTAACCACTTCCCGCCCAAGGTACGTAATAGGACGTCCTTGAATTTGTGCGGGGATATCTGAATGACGGGCGCAGCTACAGGCATCATTCAGATATCATCTTTTTCAGCCGGCGATTCCCTACACCATAGGAATGATCATAGCGGCTGTTCCACTGCTTGATCGTTCTTACAGGCGGCGAAAGGGGACAGCCCCCCCCCCCCCCCGTCCACCCTCTGGTGCTTCTACCAACTCGGAGACAGGATCCGCCGGCCCCGGATATTTACCATAGAGTTTTCCGGTGGACCAGATGGTCGCCGGAGTCTCTATGATCGTTTGGAGGGCGGGCGCGATGTTATGATGTCACGCCCGGCCTCTGCATTCAAACAAATGCCGCTGTCCCGGCTGGAAAGCCGAGATCCTTTTTTTTTTTTTTTTTTTTTTTTTTTTTTTTTGGGGGGGGTTTTCAGGCTTCCCAGCCTAGAGGTGAGATGTTGGGTCTTTATTGACCCCCATATCTCACTGTAAAGAGGACCTGTCATGCCACATTCCTATTACAAGGGATGTTTACATTCCTTGTAATAGGAATAAAAGTGATCAAAAAATTTTAATTTTTTTTTTTTTTTTTAAAGTGTCAAACTAAAAAAAGAAAAGTAAAATAGAAAAAAAAAAAATAAAGCGCCCCTGTCCCCGTGTGTTCACATGCAGAAGCAAGCGCATACGTAAGTCCCGCCCACATATGAAACCAGTGTTCAAACCACACATGTGAGGTATCGCCACGAACGTTAAAGCGAGAGCAATAATTCTAGCCCTAGACCTCCTCTGTAACTCAAAACATGTAACCAGTAACAAATTTTAAAGCTTCGCCTATGGGGATTTTTAAGTACCGAAGTTTGGCGCCATTCCACTTTTGAAGAGTGACATGTTGGGTATCTATTTACTCGGCGTAACTTCATCTTTCACATTCATACAAACAAATTGGGCTAACTTTAATGTGTGTGGTGGTTTTTTTTTTTTTTTTTTTTTCTTTTAAGTATGAAACAAAAAAAAAAGTTCGAAAAATTGCTGTGCAAATATCGTGCCAGATAAAAAGTTGCAACGACCACCATTGTATTTTCTAGGGTCTTTGCTAAAAAACATATATATATATATATATATATATATATATATATATATATATAATATAATGTATTGGGGTTCTATGTAATTTTGTAGCAAAAAAAATGATGAATTTTACATGTAGGAGAGAAATGTCAGAATTGGCCTGGATGGCAAGTGGTTGTAATCCCTTCCTTTTTAAAAAAATTAAAACAACAAACCTGTTATACTTACCTGCTCTGTGTAACTGTTTTGCACAGAGCACCCCCGATCCTCTTCTGGGATCCTCCGCCGGCGCTCCAGGCTTCTCCTCTTCATCAGGTGCCCCCCCACTATGGAAAGCTGTTTATCCTCCTGGGGGCACCTGTGCATGCTCACTCCCGAGTCCGGCTGTTGCGGCCATTGACGCAGACCAGTGTGACTCGACCCACGTCACCAGATTTAGTTGACAGCAGCGGCAGACCGAACGCTACCGCTGCTATCAATCGATCGCTGCTATCAATTGGCCACAAGTGCCACCTTTTGGAGGGGGGGAGGGGGAGCAGGATACCTGTCTTTGACAGGTATCCTGTTCCCACTTCTGGGAGTCAGGGCTGCGGCCCGTGACATCACCGGGCTCCCTCCTCCTCCCTCCTCCTCTCCCTGTCGCCGGGCCAGTAGGAGAGAGGAGCGGAGCTTTACGCATGCGCAGTAGGGTCCGCAGCGTGAAGCCGTAAGGTACCCTTACACGCAATGGCGGCGGCAGCACCCGACAGCTGATGGGAACATCAGCTGCGGTGCCGACATCGCTGGACTCCAGGACAGGTAAGTGTCTTTGTTAAAAGCCAGCAGCTGCAGTATGTGTAGCTGCTGGCTTTTTTTTTTTTTTTTGGGCGGAACACCGCTTTAAGGTGAAAAACTTAAGGCTTTGAAACCACTTTAACTAGTAACATATTACAGTAGTTGTTTATTATTGTACAGCATTTATATAATGCCAACAGTTTGCACAGCGCTTTGCTTATTCTAAAACTACCACTAGATGGCGCCAATGAACTTCTTATAAGCAAATATCTTTTATTGCAAATCTGAAGTTCTGTGTTGGCTTCTGCAACAAGCAAAACAAAAGCGACTGGGTGCACTATGAGGATTAAATTTGCCCCTAAAACAGTGGGGGTTGATTTATTAAAGGCCTATAGACTCCTGCACTAGTTTGCAAGTGCCGTTGAACTTCGTAAAGGCATTTGCTCCAGATCTTAGTAAATTAGGTAAAGCTTCACTTTGCAAAGAATACCCAATCGCATGCAAGGAATGTGATTGGACAAGGGAAGTCAGCAGAACTTCCTCCCCCTCATTTACTAAGCCCTGGAGCAAATGCCCTTGCCAAGTGCAAAGTCTATTTGCCTTTAGGAAATCAACTCCATCATTTCAGGACGTTTATTTTAAAAGGTTCAGGAAAGTCTACATCTGACGAAGGTCAAGTGTAGAATCGCCGAGCTGGATGGGAACAAATCATTTGATAGGGATTACACTCAAATTAAAGTGTATCTAAAGCTAAATGTTTTTCTTTTTTTTTTTTTTGTTGGACAGAATGAAGAAGGATAAGCACCTTGTCACATATTCACATATTAGCCCTGGTTATCACTAGGATTGAAAATTTAGATAAAAGCCATAGGGGTGCGCATGGGGCATGGGTGCACCCTTTTTTTTTGGGGGGGGGGGGATCTGCAGCTTGTCAATCGTGGGCAGGCGACGGGTAGACTGCGATCCTTCCTTTCCAACCCCCTGAATTTGGACAGGAGGGGCGGCATTTACTGAAATCAAGCTGTAGTTTCTTCCTGCAGCAGCTGAAAACAGGCTTCTCCTCCTCTCCCAGCTGCCGGCATTCAGCTGCCACAGGAGAAAAAATACAGGGTATCCGTTCCAGTGTATGTCACCCTCTGCTGCCCCTTCTGTCCCTGTTTCTCTTTCTGCTGCCCAGGCCCTGCCCCGTGTGCTCCCCCGCCCCCCCCCCCCTCCCACAACGCTTCCGGCTTCCCCTTCTCTCCTCTCCTGCCGTTTCAGGATGGAGAGCAGGAAAGGGCCCAGTAAATCTGTAATATACCGGCCCCCTTCCTTTCCTAAATGAACAAAGTAAATGATCGGTACCGATCACTCGCTGTTTTCATTCATTCAAAGTCTGGCAAAATTATAAGAATCTGCTACATCAGAAGCTTTCTCTAGAGAAGCAAGAGTTTGTCAGGTCCTCGGTTTTCTTCAAAGAGGTCTTGACATGGGCCTGAGCGCAAGCACACTCAAAGGACACATCTCTTCAACATCGGCCTTTAGCGGGACTCAGCGGACCTATTCAATTCTTAAGGCCCTAGTAAAGCTAAGGTCTCCCAGGGCCCCCCTCCACGTTTCTACATGGGACCTCACATTAGTACTCAACTACCTGTCTGCTCCAAAATCCATGATGGAGTTGTCGCTATGGGAATTGTCGTTAAAGACTGCTTTCCTAGTAGCCTGTCAGGTCTGGGCTCAGCCCTTCCTTCTCTGAGCTGACCGTTCAGTTGTCGGGTAATTGCCAGCTCCTTTCTCTCCACAGTGACTTAGCTGTTGATGATCTGCTCGGCAGTCCTGGCTACTTATAGCGTCCAGCTCACTTCATCTCTGCCTTCGCCTTTGGTCACATCTCAGAGACTTTCTCCTGTGTTCCTGTTGAAGACTTGCTCGGCTGACGTCCCTTCTGGCTCCTGATCCTGCTTGCTGTACTACTATGTTGATCTCTGGCTCTCTGACATTGGCATTGGCTGACTACCGGATCTGGTTACTGAACTCTGGCTATGATTCGACTACGGTTACTCTGCTTACCTTTTTATTGTTATTAAACAAGTGTGATTAACTGTACTTCTGTCTCGGTCTAATTCATGGTTTCCGACATAGCCGTAGCCTCAGCTAGAAGGGTTTCTCATTTGTTGGGTATAAAGAACCCTATAAGTCCTTCCTGATGGACAGAGTTATTCTGCTCCCGATGCTGGATTCTATTCCAAAAGTGGCTTCAAGATTCCATCTAAATCAAGAAATCGTGTGCCTACTTTTCATCTGGAAGATGGACAAAAAGTCCTTTGGATGTCGGGGAGACACTGAAGACGTATATCCATGCTACCTCAACTTTCAGGGCATCAGATTGCCTGTTTGTGGTTTCCAGAGGTTCACGCAAGGGGGCCAGAGCTTCCCGCAGAGCGATTTGCTTCTTGGATTGTGAAAGTGATCTCCCTCTCATATAAGGATGGGGGTTGGCCCTTTTGGAATAAATCACGGCACTCTCCACAAGAAGCCTCACAGCCTCCTAGCCAGCCCGCCCGTAGAGACTCAATGAAGTCAATATGCAAGGCAGAAACGTGGCCATCCATACAAACCTTTATTTCTCATTAACGAATAGATCCCTCATTATTGGCAACTGTTAATTTTGGCAAAACAGTTATCTTTACAGTTAGGCCATGATTAACCGTATTTTGTTTCCTAATTAACCCACCCTGGGTAGCTAGTTCCATGTCGGCACAGGTGTGGAAATAGAGTTATGGAACGCCAGCCTTAGGACGGGAGTCAAAATGATGAGTTAGGTCCTGCAGGTGGGGGCATGGGCGGAGCATACCCAGTAGTAGGCTGACATTGAGTTCGTTGGGAAAAGAAAATTGCGGTAAGTATTTGATATTCAATTTTCCATTTTCCTCTGACTTCCTGTTTCCCCTGCGTCTACAGGACAGGAAGTGATGGTATGAGACAATATGTACCCTTGCTGTGGCTTCCCTCCACCTGCCCTGCAACGGTTTAATGCTCATTTAGAAAAACAAACAGCTACTTCAGCGTTCAAAAGACCAGTCACCAGACCAAGATGCTGCGTATTAGACATGCGCAATGCCAAAAAATGTGTTCGTTTTAGTTTCATTTGTGTTGTTTTTTGTTCTGTTTTTCGGGTCATTCATTATGATCGCAATTCGTAAATGTGAAAATCCGAAAATAAGAAAGAATATCCGAAAACTCGAAAGAATAACTAACTAACTATTAAATTAAATTATAGGTATTGGAATTTCCTTTCAAATCCGGCTGTTAGTGAGCGTAACGAATACGAATTTTACCAAAACAAATCGAAATTGGAAGGGAGGGACTTTGAAGGTGCCAATAAACTGGAAATAACGTGTAATAAAAAATATCACATTTTATTTAATACATCAGATTTAAAAAGATGAAACAAGTAAAATTTTTAAAAAAAGGGGGCATAATGATGAAAGTATTACTACTGTACATAAACATCATTCTTGACATGTTTCGCTAGATTATATAGCTTCTTCAGGAGATTTGTGGTTAACTGTACAGTATAGAAAAAATATATAAGATAGAAATACAATAACAAAAAAGCAGACATGTTCAATTAAACATCTTTATACAGACCAAGAACACAAGATCAACTTACCCCAAAAGAAAACTGCTCCTGGGTTAGTATGCAAGCATATCCGGGTCACCGGGCCGCCATTTCAAGGCATATTAGTAGGTCATAGAAGGACAACAGTGCCCATAAAAAAATCTATGGAAAAAAAAAGAGAAAAACCCACTGGGTGAACCACACAGCTAAATACTGTTTAATGGTGATAATTACCTAATATGTAAAAAAAAACTATTCCAAAGGCTGCAATTACGTTTTTTTAACCACTGGAGGGAGCCCAGTTGAAGGGCTGAAAATACAGCAGAAAGGCAATCTGTCATTGGTTGTATACCCTTTTTTTGTATTTTTACCTACAGGTAACCCTATAATAAAGCTTACCTGTAGGTAAAATGAATATCTCCTAAACCTGTACGGTTTAGGAGATATTCACTTTGCATGGAGCCGCTGACGTCAGCAGCGCATGCAATGTGAAGGTCCGGCAGACGCTGCCGGACCTTGCCGGAAAGAAGACTCCTGCGCGCATTCCCTGGAGTGACGACATCGCGGCTCTCCTTCCCGGAGCTCTAAAATGCTATACGGAGAAAGCATTCAGTACTGTTTCACAGAAGTCTCTCATAAATCTATTTTTTTTCTTAACCTCTTGCCGACCAGCGGCAGAATGGCGCGGCTGGGCGAAACTACGTTACCTTACGTCGCTTCGTGCCCGCAGCCGATGTGAGTGCCCGGCGGATCGCTCGTGACAGAGCGAGAACCGGGATCTGTGTGTGTAAACACACAGATCCCGGTTCTTTCAGGGGAGAGGAGACAGATCGTGTGTTCCTACTAAGTATGAACACCGATCTCTCTCTCCTCCCCCCCACAGTTAGAACACACAGTCAGGGAACACAATTAACCCCTTGATCGCCCCCTAGTGTTAACCCCTTCCCTGCCAGTGACATTTATAGAGTAATCAGTGCATTTGTAGCACTGAATTGCTGTATAATTGTCAATGGTCCCAAAAATGTGTCAAAAGTGTCCGATGTGTCCGCCGCAATATCGCAGTCCCAATAAAAATCGCAGATCACCGCCATTACTAGTAAAGGAAAAAAATAATAAAAATGCCATACATCTATCTCCTATTATGTAGACGCTATAACTTTTGTGCAAACCAATCAATATACGCTTATTGCGATTTTTTTAACCAAAAATATGTAGAAGAATACGTATCGGTCTAAACTGAGGAAAAAAATTGTTTTTTTTTATAAAAAATGTGGGATATTTTTTATAGCAAAAAGTAAAAGATATTGTGTTTTTTTTTTTCAAAATTGTCGTTCTTCTTTTGTTTATAGTGCAAAAAATAAAAAAGGCAGAGGTGATCACATACCACCAAAAGAAAGCTCTATTTGTGGGAAAAAAAGGACATCAATTTTGTTTAGGTGCAACGTCGCACGGCCGCGCAATTGTCAGTTAAAGCGACACAGTGCCGTATCGCAAAAAATGGCCTGGTCATTGAGCAGGCAAATCTTCCGGGGGCTGAAGTGGTTAACCACTTGACCTCCGTAACCAGGACTTTTTTTTTTTGTGATACGGCACTGCTTTATTTTAGAGAAAGTCCAAGAAGGTAACGCCTTTCCAGGTGATTCCAATGTAATGGATCCAGACAGGCTAGGTGCAAGCTAAAAAATGATCCAACGTGAATTTATTAGAACAAACTGGTATACATGACTGCCAAACCAAGACAGGATCAATGGAGAGGCGACGCGTTTCACACTGCACACTGGTTTGAAGTAGCACAATTGCAGTGTGAAACGCGTCGCCTCTCCCTTGTTCCTGTCTTGGTTTGGCAGTCGTGTATACCAGTTTGTTCTAATAAATTCACGTTGGATCTTTTTTTTTGCCGGCATGCATCTGTTTCTTCTTTTACTGCTTTATTTTACCTGACAATTGCGCGGTCCTGCAACGCTGTACCCAAATAAAATTGACGCCCTTTTTCCCCCAACAAATAGAACTTTCTTTTAGTGGTATTTGATCACCTCTGCATTTTTTTATTGTTTGCGCTATAAACAAAAAAAGACAATTAAAAAAAAAAAAAAAACAAAAACATTTTTTACTTTCTGCTATAAAACATCCAATAAAAAAATGAAAATATCAAATGTTTTCATGAATTTAGGCCAATATGTATTCTGCTACATATTTTTGGTAAAAAAAAAAAAAAAAAATCACAATAAGTGTATATTGATTGTTTTTTGCGCAAAAGTTATCTACAAAATAGGGGATATATACTGGAATTTATTTTTATTTCTTTACTAGTAATGGCTGCGATCAGCGACTTATAGCGGGACAGCGATATTGAGGCGGACAAATCGGGACACTAGCTGAAACTTCTGACACTTTGTGGGAACCAGTGACACTAATACAGTGATCAGTGCTAAAAATATGCACTGTCACTGTACTAATGACACTGGCTGGGAAAGGGGATAACATCAGGGGGCGATCAAAGGCTTAACTGTGTGCCTAGCCAGTGTTTTGTGTACTGTGGGGGAGGTGCTTTTACTAGGGGAAGACATGGATCCATGTCTCTGCTTTGCAGGAACACAGGATCCATGCCTTCCCTCCTGACAAGAACAGCGATCTGCCTTGTTTAAATAGGATGATTGCCATTCTGCCTGCATACCAAATGATTGGCGAGTGGCGGCAGACGTCAAATTTGTACCCGCAGATCAGCTCAGCTCAGAGCAGGCCACCGTTGGTGCGCATGCGCGCCCCCCTACTCAGAATTGTCGGATTGCGAACTTAAGTACATGATCCGGCGCAGCGGTGCCACCCTGCTGCCGTATAGGAAAGTTATATGGTTGGCAATAGTGGTTTAAGTGGGTGTAATCCTCGGACATGAAATATAAGACCCCTTTCACACTGAAGCGCTGCTAAAACAGCCGCTAAAGCGCCTGTAGTTTTTTGCGGTGCTTTGGTGGCTTTTCTGGCGCTAGCGGGCGTTTTTTTTTGTCACGTGACCTTAAAAGAAAAAAAAAAAGACCCGCTTTGGGGCTCTTTCGAAGCGCTTTTGTTGCCCTTATGCAGCGCTGCCCATTCATTTCAATGGGCAGGGGCGTGTTTGCAGCGCTTTTTACAGCGCTCCAAACACGCCCCAAAGATGCTGCCTGCAGGACTTTTTCTACTGCCCCGCAAGCGCACCGCCCCCCGGTGTGAAAGCATCCGTTCAAACGAATGGGAGGCAGTTTTCAGGCGCTTTTCAGTTGCTATTTTTAGCCCTAAAAATTTTTCTGACACCAAGAGATAAAAAGGTGACAGGGGAGGGAGCTCCAGCACACACCCTGTGATTGACAGCCTCAGCTTAATTGCTGTGAGAAGGGGGGAGGTGTTCTTTCCCTCCAATCAGCTCTCATTGAGCTCTACATAGTGTAAATTTGGCACCTCACCTCCTGCTTTCTGGAAGCTCAGACACGCTGCATACAATTCTGCACTTTGTAGAGGAGAGAAGGCTGCAGATAAACAGGTACAACTTATGCAGGAGGATTTGCTTCATTTCTGTCTATCGCCTGAGGGCCAGTCACTTCACTGGGGATATGTAAGGCTTTACAACCACTTTAAATATAAAATTTAATCTGGGTGGTGGTGGTAGCAGTAACGGCCTGTGGGCGCATGAGGGTCGCCCCCCCCCCCCCCCCATGCATGCGCCTGTCCCCTTTCAGGATGCCGGACGCATGGATTCCTATGGCGGAGATGGGAGGGGGTGGTACTTTTTAAGCACCTGATTAGAGCCAGAGGATCTAATAGGCTTCATAATAGGGTGGGCTCGGGGAGCATAGAGTGCGCCCTGATCCCACCCAATTGTGTGACGATAGCGAATTAATTTTCGCTATTTTCACACTAACCTTCCTCCCTGACAATCGGGAGGCAGGGCGTCAGACCTGTTTCCTGATTGGCCAAAGGGCCAGGCCATCCTATTGGATGCCTGGCGCTTAGGAAGAGGAGCGGACTCAGTGAGGGAGACACACGCTGGAGCCGAGGTCGCCGCCGTTCTGGTGCATCCCTGCACTGAGAGGAGCTGCTGCCTGGCGGTAAGTGCCAGGGGGTCTGTCAGAGATGCGAGGGAGGGGGTGCTGCCGGAGCCAAGAGGGGGGGGGGTGGTGGGCACAAGTGGCTGCATATGATGGGCACAGTGGCTGCGTTTGGGCACAATGGCTGCATATGATGGGCAAAATGGCTGCATACGATGGGCACAAGTGGCTGCATTTGATGGGCACAGTGGCTGCATATGATGGGCACAAGTGGCTGCATTTGATGGGCACAAGTGGCTGCATATGACGGGCACAAGTGGCTGCATATGACGGGCACAAGTGGCTGCATATGATGGGCACAAGTGGCTGCATATACTGGGCACAAGTGGCTGCATTTGATGGGCACAAGTGGCTGCATGTGACGGGCACAAGTGACTGCATATGATGGGCACAAGTGGCTGCATTTGATGGGCACAAATGGCTGCATATGACATGCACAAACTGCTGCATATGATGGGCACAAGTGGCTGCATATACTGGGCACAAGTGGCTGCATATGATGGGCACAAGTGGCTGCATTTCATGGCACAAGTGGCTGCATTTGATGGGCACAAGTGGCTGTATATACTGGGCACAAGTGGCTGCATTTGATGGGCACAAGTGGTTGCATTTGATGGCACAAGTGGCTGCATAAACTGGGCACAAGTGGCTGCATTTGACGGGCACAAGTGGCTGCATATGATGGGCACAAACTGCTGCATATGATGGGCACAAGTGGCTGCATATACTGGGCACAAGTGGCTGCATATGATGGGCACAAGTGACTGCATTTCATGGCACAAGTGGCTGCATATGATGGGCACAAGTGGCTGCATTTGATGGGCACAAGTGACTGCATTTGATGGACACAAGTGGCTGCATATGATGGGCACAAGTGGCTGCATATGATGGGCACAGTGGCTGTGTTTGATGGGCACAATGGCTGCATATGATGGGCACAATGGCTGCATATGATGGGCACAGTAACTGCATTTGATGGGCACAATGGCTCCATATGATGGGCACAAGTGGCTGCATATGATGGGCACAAGTGGCTGCATATGATGGGCACAAGTGGCTGCATATGATGGGCACAAGTGGCTGCATATGATGGGCACAGTGGCTGTGTTTGATGGGCACAATGGCTGCATATGATGGGCACAATGGCTCCATATGATGGGCACAATGGCTGCATATGATGGGCACAAGTGGCTGCATATGATGGGCACAAGTGGCTGCATATGATGGGCACAGTGGTTGCATTTGATGGGCACAGTTTCAGTATTTTTCAGTTTGTTTGCGCCCCCCCCAAAAAAAATGTTGAGCACCAGCCGCCACTGCATGCTAGTAAGATCAACAGTCAAGCCAGGGAGTTCTCGTGGTAACACTTGGCCTGCTCCTCCCCCTATGAGAGGACATGTCAGGCCTCAATCGCTCCTTCAATCACTTTAGCTGGCAGCTCTGTATTTTTCTTAAGTATTTAATACAATAATCGCCCCCTTTTTTTTTCAAGAAGGTGATCCGCAGCTAAAAGCCTCGGCAGAGCGGCATTCAACGTGGCTCAAAACCCGCAACACTCCAGACTAATCCACTACAAAGAGCGAGCAGGTAATAATGAGGCGGCCCTTTGTATTCCTGTCACCCTCTTCTTGTCAGATAATCCCGGGGGATGAGGAGGGTGACCCAGCCGCTTGTGTGCTCCGTGAAGAGCTGTCTTGGGTAAAGGGTTGGCGCCTCGCTGGCTGGAGGACTGCGTGCCCCGACATGCCAACTTTCATTACTGAAAAAAAAAAATGTTATGTATTTTCAGAGAGTTATTCGTGTAAAGTTCTGAAAGCGGCTTCCCGTCAGATTGTCACGGTTGCTTGCCATATTTTATTGGCATTTTATCTGTAGGCATTCCCTAATGTTTATTTATTTATTTATATATATACATACCCTCACCGGCCACTTTATTAGGTACACCTTGCTAGTAGCAGGTTGGAACGTCTTTACTAGTTACACCTTGCTAGTACTGGGTTGGACCCCCTTTTGCCTTCATTCTTGGTGGCATAGATACAACAAGGTGTTGGAAACGTTCCTCTGAGATTTTGCTCCATAGTGACATGATAACATCACACAGTTGCTGCAGATTTATCCACAGCACATCCATGTCCACCACATCCCAAAGGTGCTCTATTGGATGAGATGTGGTGAGTGTGGAGGCCATTGGAGTACAGGGACCTCATTGTCCAGTGGTGAGATGATCAGAGCTTTGTGACATGGTGCATTATCCTGCTGGAAGGAGCCATCAGAAGATGGGGACACTGTAGTCATAAAGGGATGGACATGGTCAGCAACAATACTCAGGTACCCCATCCCCCACACCATTACACCCCCACCACCAGCCTGAACCGGTGATATCCCATCCCCCACACCATTACACCCCCACCACCAGCCTGAACCGGTGATATCCCATCCCCCACACCATTACACCCCCCCCACCAGCCTGAACCCGTGATATCCCATCCCCCACACCATTACACCCCCACCACCAGCCTGAACCGGTGATATCCCATCCCCCACACCATTACACCACCACCACCAGCCTGAACCGGTGATACCCCATCCCCCGCACCATTACACCCCCCACCACCAGCCTGAACCGGTGATACCCCATCCCCCACACCATTACACCCCCACCACCAGCCTGAACCGGTAATATCCCATCCCCCACCCCATTACACCCCCACCACCAGCCTGAACCGGTGATATCCCATCCCCCACACCATTACACCCCCACCACCAGCCTGAACCTGTGATATCCCATCCCCCACACCATTACACCCCCACCACCAGCCTGAACCGGTGATACCCCATCCCCCACACCATTACACCCCCACCACCAGCCTGAACCGGTGATATCCCATCCCCCACACCATTACACCTCCACCACCAGCCTGAACCGGTGATATCCCATCCCCCACACCATTACACCCCCACCACCAGCCTGAACCGGTGATACCCCATCCCCCACACCATTACACCTCCACCACCAGCCTGAACCGGTGATACCCCATCCCCCACACCATTACACCGCCACCACCAGCCTGAACCGGTGATACCCCATCCCCCACACCATTACACCCCCACCACCAGCCTGAACCTGTGATATCCCATCCCCCACACCATTACACCCCCACCACCAGCCTGAACCGGTGATATCCCATCCCCCACACCATTACACCCCCACCACCAGCCTGAACCGGTGATACAAGGCAGGATGGATCCATGCACCAAATTCTGACCCCACCATCTGAATGTCGCAGCTGAAATCCAGACTCCTCAGACCAGGCAACGTTTTTTCCAATCTTCTATTGTCCAATTTTGGTGATCCTGTGCCAAATGTAGCCTCAGTTTCCTGTTCTTAGCTGACAGGAGTGGCACCCGGTGTGGTCTTCTGCTGCTGTAGCCCATCTGCTTCAAGGTTGGATGTGTTGTGTGTTCAGAGATGGTATTCTGCATACCTTGGATGTAACGAGTGGTTATTTGAGTTACTGTTGTCTTTCTATCACCTAGAACCAGTCTGCCCATTCTCCTCTGACATCAACAAGGCATTTTCCTCCACACAACTGCCGCTCACTGGATATTTTCTCTTTTCCCCACCATTCTCTGTAAACCCGAGAGATGGTTGTGTGTGAAAATCCCAGAAATACACAGACCAGCCCGTCTGTCACCAACCACCATGCCATGTTCAAAGTCACCCAGATCCCCTTTCTTCCCCCATTCTGATGCTCGGTTTGAACTTCAGTAAGTCGTCTTCACCACGTCTAGATGCCTTAAATGCATTGAGTTGCTGCCATGTGATTGGCTGATTGAGCAATTTGTGTTCTCAAGCCATTGAACAGGTGTACCTAATAAAGTGGCCGGTGAGTGCATACAAAAAGTGTAAACTCATTTGTATGTTCCCAATATTTGTAGCAAAATCCTACACGCTGCTGCCAATACTGACACATGGTTTCCACTCATTTCCTACTTCCCGCAGTCATTTCCTGCTGTGCTGAGTGGGAGGGGTCTGCCTGCTGGCAGTCACATGATCCGTCCCCAGCCAGCCAATCACATACCTAGGAATTTACAATCCTAAGAGGGATCTGTGCAAAGAACAGTGTATAAAGCGCCTCCATTTTTGTCATTAAAGAATATGTTAACCCGACACTTCATACTCCTGATAGGTGGCTGCTGTACCATGTACTTGTATGGAGAAGTCTCCTGTTCTCTTTGTATTGCTTCCTTTGTGTGAAATCCCTGCCAGTCCCTCTGCTTTCCTATTAAAACCTGACCACACTAAGCATGAGAGCACAGCATGGTCAGTTTTCCAGCTGTGCTGGGAACTCAGTGTGCTATAGTAGGTGAGGTTGAAAAAAGACACAAGTCCATCAAGTCCAACCTATGTGTGTGATTATATGTCAGTATTACATTGTATATCCCTGTATGTTGCGGTCATTCAGGTGATTATCTAATAGTTTCTTGAAGCTATCAATGCTCCCCGCTGAGACCCCCGCCTGTGGAAGGGAATTCCACATCCTTGCCGCTCTTACAGTAAAGAACCCTCTACGTAGTTTAAGGTTAAACCTCTTTTCTTCTAATTGTAATGAGTGGCCACGAGTCTTATTAAACTCTCTTCTGCGAAAAAGTTTTCTCCCTATTGTGGGGTCACCAGTACAGTATTTGTATATTGAAATCATATCCCCTCTCAAGCGTCTCTTCTCCAGAGAGAATAAGTTCAGTGCTCACAACCTTTCCTCATAACTAAGATCCTCCAGACCCTTTATTAGCTTTGTTGCCCTTCTTTGTACTCGCTCCATTTCCAGTACGTCCCTCCTGAGGACTGGTGCCCAGAACTGGACAGCATACTCCAGGTGCGGCCGGACCAGAGTCTTGTAGAGCGGGAGAATTATCGTTTTATCTCTGGAGTTGATCCCCCTTTTAATGCCAATATTCTGTTTGCTTTATTAGCAGCAGCTTGGCATTGCATGCCATTGCTGAGCCTATCATCTACTAGGACCCCCAGGTCCTTTTCCATCCTAGATTCCCCCAGAGGTTCTCCCCCCAGTCTATAGATTGCATTCATATTTTTGCCACCCAAATGCATTATTTTACATTTTTCTACATTGAACCTCATTTGCCATGTAGTCGCCCACCCCATTAATTTGTTCAGGTCTTTTTGCAAGATTTCCACATCCTGCGGAGAAGTTATTGCCCTGCTTAGCTTAGTATCGTCCGCAAATACAGAGATTGAACTGTTTATCCCATCCTCCAGGTCGTTTAAGAAGAAATTAAATAGGATTGGTCCCAGCACAGAACCCTGGGGAACCCCACTACCCACCCCTGACCATTCTGAGTACTCCCCATTTATCACCACCCTCTGAACTCGCCCTTGTAGCCAGTTTTCAATCCATATACTCACCCTATGGTCCATGCCAACGCACCTTATTTTGTACAGTAAACGTTTATGGGGAACTGTGTCAAATGCTTTCGCAAAATCCAGATACACCACGTCTACGGGCCTTCCTTTATCTAGATGGCAACTCACCTCCTCATAGAAGGTTAATAGATTGGTTTGGCAAGAACGATTCTTCATGAATCCATGCTGATTACTGCTAATGATACCGTTCTCATTACTAAAATCTTGTATATAGTCCCTTATCATCCCCTCCAAGAGTTTACATACTATTGATGTTAGGCTAACTGGTCTGTAATTCCCAGGGATGTTTTTTGGGCCCTTTTTAAATATTGGTGCTACATTGGCTTTTCTCCAATCAGCTGGTACCATTCCAGTCAATAGACTGTCTGTAAAAATTAGGAACAACGGTCTGGCAATCACATGACTGAGTTCCCTAAGTACCCTCGGATGCAAGCCATCTGGTCCCGGTGATTTATTAATGTTAAGTTTCTCAAGTCTAATTTTAATTCCGTCCTCTGTTAACCATGTAGGTGCTTCCTGTGTTGTGTCATGAGGATAAACACTGCAGTTTTGGTTACTGAAGCCCCCCGATTCACTCGTGAAGACTCTCCTCCAATGATCAGACTTGTCCTGACACACCTCCCCCCCAAAAGCCATTCAATGGGAAGACCAGTGTCCTGCTGTTTCTCCTCCCCCAGCTCGTATGCAGCTGAGAACAGAGGAAATGTAATCACTTATAAAAAAAAAGGGAAAACAAGGTATTTAATTTAAGGTTTTTAATTTCTATTTTAAACTGAATGGGTTGTTTTACAAGGTGAGGATTTACATACTTTTTTTTTTCAAATTTTTTATTTTTTTATTTAGTCAGAGGACATGGCTCAGAGAAACATATATATATATATATATATATATATATATATATATATATATATATATATATATATATATATATACAGTATGGTACATACTGTATACTTTAATGCCAATAAGCCATGTTTTAATTATTTTGCCCAATTTATAAACTTACAGCCGCCTGTAGACCAGTAGCGGCTGGCGCTGAAGGATTTTGGGGGTGGGGGCGTGGGTGGGCCCCTCTAGGTCCGCACTCACCTTACTGGCGGAGCCCTCCAGCAGTCCAGGCTCCCCTGGTGCCCGGCGCCACGGCTTCTGCGTTGACCCGGTCTTCAGCCTCCTGTCTCGATTGGCTGGGGCAGGAAGCCGGAATGCCAATTCGCTGGTTTTGCAGGGTGGGTGGGCCCGGGGCGCAGTGCTCTGTGCCCCAAGGACACAAGGAGGAGAACATAAAACAGGCCAATTGGCGCCATAGGCTGGGGTCACGTGCCTGTGAGGGGGTGACGGACCTGGTAGAGACCTGTTGGTCCGGCGCCCTGCACAGTGGACGGCCACACAGATGGTGCAGGTTGGGGGGGGGGGGGCAGCGCCCCTGCGCCCCTTGTGGACCGGCTGCCACTGCTGGAGACTAAAATCCGAAAGGACATTTTTAATAGCAACCCATGACAAAATTGTAGAAATTATTATATCAATAGCAAAACTGGAGTTCCATTTTAAAGGTTAAGTCCACCCAAAACTGATACGTCAGTGTCTGGTGGATGCACAGGAGTCAACCACCTAATATTTTCTCATATTTTCCAGTCATTCTGGTGGTGAGATCTCTGCGCCGAATTACCAACTCTGCACTCCTTTCATGTTCCTCGTGAAGAGGTCCCATTACCAGGTCTAAAGTTCAGTTTTCAGTGTAAGAATATAGCAGGAGGAGCGGGAACCCCCCATCGTGGGTGAGAACATGGCTAGAAAGATATGGCAGAGAGGTCTCGGCAATGTAATCCTAAGAGATTAGGCCAGTAGATAGTCCCAAAGGATAGCCAATAGGTGACTCAGCCCAGGAAACTTCACCAATAACTTGCAAATCACATTTGGGTGGACTGACCCTTGATTTACAGGTGTGATGGGAACCGCTTGGGCACCCCGATTAGGTGCTTCCTTTCCGCCAACCAGCACTTCCTGCCCTCTAAACCGCTCTGAGCAGACCGAGAGCTAATACCAGCCCTTTTTACCCCAAGCATCGTGCACAGACAAGATGTGAGGTAAAATCCAAAGGAATGACTGTTTATTGAAACTCAGACACATACTTTATACCCCACAGGAGGATATTCCCCTCCTGATCATATTACCCTAACAATACAAACTGTAAACAGGAATATAATAAACATAGCTAAACAACAGCCAACGTATACTATAAACATTGACTTAATTAAACAACTAGCCACCTGGACAATGTTGCGATTAATCGGAGATCTCACTCCAGGTCAGACTGTCCAACCCCAAGGTCACAACAAAGTAAATTACACATTATCACAAGTATAAACACCTAACATCTCACAATAGTTTGCTAGCAGACAGACAGAAACAATAGGTGACTTAACCATTTGCCGCCCGCCATATAGCAAAATGACGGCGGCAAAGTGGTTTCAATATCCTGACTGGACGTCATATGACGTCTCCAGGATATTGAGCCGCTGCGCCCCCCGGGGGGGGGGGGCCTCTCGCAGCGATTGTTGTTGCGGTGTGTCATTCTCCGATCTAGGTAAAGAGTCTCTGACGGAGACTCTTTACCACGTGATCAGCCGTGTCCAATCAGACGGGAGCAGAGGAGAGCCGATCGGCTGCTCCTCTGACGGGGGGGGGGGTCTGTGCTGATCGATTATCAGCGCAGCCCTCCTGAGGATGCCCACACTGGACCACCAGGACCACCAGGGATGTCACCACCAGGTATGCCACCCTAGACCACCAGGGATGCCAATCAGTGCCCACAATGGATGCCAATCAATGCTCACAATGGGCATCACTGATCAATCAGTGCCCACAATGGATGCCAATCAATGCTCACAATGGGCATCACTGATTGGCAGGCATTATTGTTTGGCACTGATTGGCATCCATCAGTACCATACATTACAGTACATCAGTGCCACCTATCAGTGCCCATCCATGCCGCCTATCAGAAGGACCAGGGCCGTCTTATCAGCATCATGGGCTCCTGTGCAAAGTAATGCACTGGGGCCCCTACCAGCCTGCCCCAAAGTAATGCACTGGGGCTATACCAACCTGCCCCAGAGTAATGCGCTGGGGCCCCTACCAGTTATATAGCGCCATCAATTTACACAGCTCTTTACATATACATTGTACATTCACATCAGTCCCTACCCTCAAGGAGCTTTCAACCTAAGGTCCCTAACTCACATTTATACATACTAGGGACAATTTAGACAGGATCCAATTAACCTCCCAGCATGTCTTTGGAGTGTGGGAGGAGACCGGAGTACCCGGAGGAAACCCACGCAGGCACAGGGAGAACAGGCAAACTCCAGGCAGGATCATGGTTGGGATTCGAACCAGCAACCCTTTTTACTGCTAGGCAAAAGTGCTATCCACTACACCACTGTGCCACCCCAAATTCATGAATCTGCCCCAGAAGAAGCTCATGTCAGTGGTGGAACTACCAGGGTCACAAAGGTCACATTTGTGAGGGGGCCCTGGTGTTCCGCTACTGCGTTGTGCCTAAGATGGCAGGAAAGGGGCACGCCGCAGAACATGTGAAAGTGTCCCGCTGGAGAATTGTAAGGCTCGGTTCACCCTGCTGCCAACCCCAAAGTCGTGCGACTGTTTTGCGATTTCTCTGAGACTTCCTTGCGAATTTTGTGATTTAATATTGCAGTGTATGGCACTCAAATCCCACCATGGTCACATGCCTGAAAGGGGTCCTGCATGGCTCAGAAACGTTGCTTTCTGCTGTAATAATGTGATCGCTGATTAAAGTTTTGGACTAATTTTTGGAGATCTTGGTGTGCTGGTGACATTACTCTCTCAAATTGCACCAAAGTCGCAGAAAAGTAGTGCAGGAACATTTTTTTTTTTTCGTCTCTGTGACTTGAGTCACATTGATTAAGACAGCACCCATTGAAAATGAATGTGTTTTGACTTGCCATGCGACTTTGTGTGTCATAAGTCACATGATAAGTCGCATTAGTGTGAACTGGGGCCTGTAAAGGCCCCCCTGGGATCAGTGGGAGGGGCCCTGGGCTCAGAGGGAAGGACCAGGGGACCGATGGAAAGGGCCCAGGCAGACAGGGGGGCCCTTTATGGTTTCTTGCACTAGGGCCCTGAAGGTTCTAGTTACGCCTCTGGCTCATGTACTTTTTCAAGTGACAAGCTTCAAGCGACAGTATGCTCGGGTGTTAGCTGGCGCCGCTGAACATAAAGGAAATCTTGTTGCTGAGCACTTCTGGTGAAGCTTCAAAGCACCCTTAAAATTGCAGGAAAGGTTCAGGCGGGAACAGGACCTGCATTGTTCTTAGTGATCTAACGTGATAAAATGTGGAATCCAGAAACTTCAATTTATACTGCTTATATACACATCAAATTTCAGGCAATTCCATCCACTCTTGGAAATTTGTGCATTACTGTACATTATCCCACTTTGTACAGGCTAATCTTTACACAGCCAGCAGGTGGCGATGTGGGCAAAGGCTTCTTCTACTCTTCCAGTACTGAAGAGTTGTCACAAGTGAGAGTAACTTTGTATATTTTATGTATCACCATTGCTGTGTTTTAATTCAGATGTATGAAGATGTATGTATGTATGTATTTTTTTTTTTTTTCTTCTTCTTTAACATTCTGCTTAAAAATTTGTGAATCAGTACTGCTTGGACCTTGAAGAAGGGGACATACCCCGAAAGCTTGTCCTGAAAAATTGTATGTTAGTGCAAATAAAAAAAGTATCACGGACAGTACTCAATTTTCTCTGTCACAATTGCACTAATACGGCTACAATCAAATCAAGTAATTCAGATGTATATTAGTCCTTCTCAAGGGCTGTCTTAATGCATGGGCACCCCTGGGCAGTGCCCAGGAGCCCCAGTTGCATGGGGGGCCCCATAATAATCTTGAATTATATCATACTTCCCAACTGTCCCAGATTAGCCAGGACAGTCGCGCTTTTTACCAAGCTGTCCCGGGATGTGTCCCAGAACCTGTATTGTGCCCTCCTGATCCCAATATTGTGCCCTCCTGACTCCCCCTGTACTCCACCCTTCTGCACCCCCCTTTCTTCTTCCTAGTCTTTGATGGCATGTTTTCTTACTGTTTAACCACTTCCCGCCCGGCCTATAGCAGATTGACGGCCGGGCGGTGGTTCAGTTATCCTGACTGGGCGTCATATGATGTCCAGCAGGATAACATGCCGCCGCATGCCCGTGGGGGTGCGCATCGCGGCGATCGGTGGTGTGGTGTGTCAGTCTGACACACCGCTACACCGATCTTGGTAAAGAGCCTTCGGCAGTCAGTAAATTTACTGGCGGTCGGTAACCCTGTGTTTCACACCCCTCCAGCCTGTGTCTTTGTCAGGGCTGGGCTCAGCCCTTCCTTCTCTGAGCTGGCCGCTCAGCTGTCGACTAATTGCCAGCTCCTACAGTATCTCTCCACAGTGACTCACCTGTTGATGATATCCTGCTCGTCAGTCCTGCCTACTTAAGCCGTCCAGCCCAGATGATCTCTGCCTTCGCCTTGGTCACATCTCTAGAGATGCTCTCCTGTGTTCCTGCTAAGGACTTGCTTGGCTGATATTCCTCCTGGCTCCAGATCCTGCTTGTTGTTCTACTACGCTCATCTCTGGCTCCCTGACGTTTTGGCTTGTCTGACTATCCGTTCCGGTTCCTGAACTCTGGCTATGTTTTAACTACGTTTGCTCTGTTTACCTTTTTTACTATTATTAAACAAGTGAGATTTAACTGTACTTCTGTCTCAGTCTGATTCATGGTTTCTGACAGTCTTTGAATAAGTGGGAGGTGAAGCCTTTATTATTCTACACAATCAGGAGTGCTTTTTTAAAAGGAGAGTATAGCACATTACAAGAACAGAAAATAAAAACTGTTGACATGGCATAACAAATGAGCACTTAATGCTTTCCAAAAAAAAAAAACAGAAAAAACATCCAGTACGAGTGACAGGAATATTCAAGATTCACAAACAGATGCACAGGACTGATCATTACCAGCAATACTTTTGCTAGGTAAAACTTCCTACCGGGGGAATCTAGGGTGGAAAAGGACCTGGTGGTCCTAGTAGATGATAGGCTCAGCAATGACATGCAATGCCAAGCTGCTGCTAACAAAGCAAACAGAATATTGGCATTAAAAAGGGGATCAACTCCAGAGATAAAACGATAATTCTCCCGCTCTACAAGACTCTGGTCCGGCCGCACCTGGAGTATGCTGTCCAGTTCTGGGCACCAGTCCTCAGGAAGGATGTACTGGAAATGGAGCGAGTACAAAGAAGGGCAACAAAGCTAATAAAGGGTCGGGAGGATATTAGTTATGAGGAAAGGTTGCGAGCACTGAACTTATTCTCTCTGGAGAAGAGACTCTTGAGAGGGGATATGATTTCAATATACAAATACCGTACTGGTGACCCCACAATAGGGAGAAAACTTTACGCGGAAGGGAGTTTAACAAGACTCGTGGCCACTCATTAAAATTAGAAGAAAAGAGGTTTAACCTTAAACTACGTAGAGGGTTCTTTACTGTAAGAGCGGCAAGGATGTGGAATTCCCTTCCACAGGCGGTGGCCCCAGCGGGGGGCATCGATCGTTTAAAAAACTATTAGATAAGCACCTGAACGACCGCAACATACAGGGATATACAATGTAATACTGACATATAATTACACACATAGGTTGGACTTGATGGACTTGTGTCTTTTTTCAACCTCACCTACTATGTAACTATTAACTGGGAAGTCCACAACTGCCAAACCTTATCGAACTTCCAAGGACATCCACGATTGATATATGTCAACTTATATAGGGGTAATGCCGCATCAATCATGATTTCTCTGGACGATATGGTGGGGAGATTAGGAAATGACCATTTACACAGAATTTCTTTTTTAGCATAAAATAATGGGTAAGATATCAATGACTTGCTATGATGTGATCGCTGAGCATCCTCATGTATCCCAAGCACGGCCAGTGGCCGGTGTTACAGGAACGCGGCACTTTAAGTTTAGTTGTTTTTTGTTTTTTTAATCAGCACAAGGGACAGTATTCACATTGGATGAGAAGTGTCCTTGGTGCTGGTGGCTGCCCTCTTTGTTTAACTACTTACCGACCGCCTGCCGCAGTTGTACATCGGCTGTTTGAAGAGGAATGCCGTTGTTATGGCAGTCGATAGCTGACATAACCCCGGGATTCCTCTTCATCAGCGGGTGGTCTGCTTTCAGATAAAAGTGGTCTCAGTGGAGGATTCGCCGCAAGAACACTTTTATCGGTGGTGGGAGAGGGCCCCCCCCCCTCCCGCCGTGCTCCGTCGTCTCCGCCGCTTACCGGAGCCGGCGGTATCAGCGGAGACGATTGGGTCCTCTTCACTCACAGGCTGGATGCCGAATGAGGGAAAGAATGAACCCGTTTGGCTCCATCCACACCATTGCATGGCGGAAGGGGAAATTAAAAAAAAAAAAAAAAAAAGACGTTTTTTATGTTTATTGCATTTTTGTGTAAATAGAAGATCTGAGGTCTTTTTGACCCCAGATCTCACATTAAAAAGGTCCTGTCATGTTATTTCGAGGGATGTTTACATTCTTTGTAATAGGAATAAAAGTGACCCAAAATGTTTTTTTTTTAACCACTTGCCACCCGCCATATAGCAGAATGACGGCGGCAAAGTGGTTGTGATATCCTGACCGACGTCATATGACGTGATCAGGATAACACAGCTGGCGCGCCTGTGCGCCAGTCTGACACACCGCAACTACGATCGTGGTATGAAGCCTCTGACAGAGGCTTCTTACCACGTGATCAGCTGTGACCAATCACAGCTGATCATCGTGTGAACCAGGAAGTGCCGGTAAACGGCGGATCTCCCTGTCGGGGGGGGGGGGTCTGTGTGCTGATAATTAGCACGTTGATTATCAGCACAGCTCCCATCAGAAGGTGCCCATCATCTGCCAATCAGTGCCCAACACCTGCAAGCCTGTCCCCATAATAAACGCCTGTCAGTGTCCACAACAACGCAGATCAGTGTCCACAACAGTGCCAATCAGTGCCCAGAAAAGTGCCAATCAGTGCCCCATCAGTAATGCCTGTCAGTGCCCCATCAAAATTGCCAATCAGTGCCACTCAGAAATGCCTGTCAGTAGCTCCTCATCAGTGCTGCCTATCCAGTGCTACCTATCAGTGCCCATCATTGCCCATAAGTGCCGCCTATCAGTGCCCATCAGTTTTTTTTTTTTTTCTGTGGGTCTTTTTTCGCTTATAGCGCAAAAATGAAAAACCGCAGAGGTGATCAAATACCACCAAAAGAAAGCTCTATTTGTGGGAAAAAAATGATAAAAATGTAGTTCGGGTACAGTGTTGTATGACCGCGCAATTGTCATTCAAAGTGTGACAGTGCCGAAAGCTAAAAATTGTCCTGGGCAGGAAGGGAGGAAAGTGCCCGGTATTGAAGTGGTTAAAAGGACAGTGTAAAAATAAGGAATAAAAAGTAAAATAAATAAGAAAAAAAAAAGAAAAATTTTAAGCGCCCCGTCCCGCCGAGCTCGCATGCAGAAGCGAACGCATACGTAAGTCGCGCCCGTATATGAAAACGGTGTTCAAACCACACATGTGAGGTATCACCGCAAACATTCGAGCGAGAGCAATAATTATAGAATTAGACCTCCTCTGTAACTCAGAACTGGTAACCTGTAGAAATTTTTAAACTTCGCCATGGGAGATTTTTAAGGGTAAAAGTTTGTCGCCATTCCACGAGCGGGCGCAATTTTTTTGAAGCGTAACATGTTGGGTATCAATTTACTCAGCGAAACATTATCTTTCACAATAAAAAAAAATGGGCTAACTTTACTGTTGTCTTATTTTTTATTTAAATTTTATTTTATTAAAATTACAAAAAAATAGCGCTTGTGAGACTGCTGCGCAAATACTGTGTGACATAAAGTATTGCAACAACCGCTATTTTATTCTCTAGGGTGTCTGAAAAAAAAAATATATATAATGTTTGGGGTTCTCAGTAATTTTCTAGCAAAAAAAACAACAGATTTTAACACAGAGTCTGAAAAATAGGCCCGGTCCTTAAGTAGTTAAATCTTCAGTTTCCTATCCCACAGGAGTAATCTTCCGGTGCTGCGGGTACAAATGAATGGCAATGGTGCAAATTCCTGATTAAAATCATAATGCAGGGGACTGGAAAAGATGATAGCCAAATCATAATGCAGGGGACTGGAAAAGATGATAGCCGGATGCAACTTTGGGGGGGGGGGGGGGGGGGGGGGCTGGGGATACCACCAACACAGTGGGATCTGTCAAGCTGGACATTGACTTTCATGTTAACCAAGCTCAGGATATGGGACAGATTTAATGAGACTGGAGACTTATCATCTTTGGCCCCTCACAGAGGATACCCTTGGTTCTCACCAGGGAAGGGTATGGTTTTTTTTCAGAACTTGGGGTAGAGAAGGGAAAGTGAACTGCCTTTGCATGGCCCCCTCAGGCCATATGCTCCCTTTAGACCAGTTGCGCCAACAATTCGGGAGGTTTCCAATGGACCGCTGGTGCCATCGACAACTCTCTAGACCAGTGATTCTCAGTCAAGGTTCCGTGGAACCCTAGGGTTCCTCCAGAGATTGTTAGGGGTTCCTTCAGCATTAGGCCATTTCTGCCTCTCGGATAAATTCCCACCGACGCCATTGATCTTTTTAGCTATCTGTAAGGAGGTTATTCTTCCCAATGACCACAAGTGTAAGGACCATTCTTCCCACTGACCATCACACTAATGTATCATGAGTTGTAGATCTCTAATTTTTAGCAGGGGTTCCCCGAGACTGGAGAACTATTTCAAGGGTTCCTCTGTGTTGAAAAGGTTGAGAAAGGCTGCTCTAGACTTTCTAAACAGGCTTACCCTTAAGTTGCGGCTAATAACTTCTCTTACAAAATTTGAATCCATGTGTGCCATAAATGGCAATCTCAACACCTCCTGTCGCACACGTATAAAATTCTGTTGCCTCGCAATTCGCAGCAAATCCAGTATTTTGTGAGGGAATGGAAGCAGGAACTAAGTCTGGAATTTAACCTGCCTGCAACTGTAAAAAAATGATCCAATTGTCACACATCTCTTCGGTCAGTTCCAAAACTCAGGAGATGTGTTACAAGTTTGTTCTTGCGCTATTATAGGGCCCCAGTGAGGTTGGCCAAAATATTTCCAGACATACTGGAGAGGTTGCCGCCAGTACGGCTATTTTGTGCATCTCTGGTGGTCCTGCTCCAAGATACAGAAGTTCTGGAAGGTGATATCACCTTGGATTTAAAAAAAAAAAAATGACCCTCAGGCTTATACAATGTACACCTTTCCATTACCCATTTCATGATGTCCCTTCACCTCTAAAAGCCTACAAAAAAAAAACATATCACCCTGCACCTCTTAAATGCGGCAAAAAGACTGATACCCCGGTTCTGCAGACAGGACCATTGTCCTTCTATCCAAGACTGGAAAAAAAAAATACACAGGATAATGGAATCAGAAAGATGGACCTACACGATTAGAGGCAAACAAAATAAAAATGTGAGACATCTGTATGGGCTGGATGTACAATTCCTTTGAAATTGATAAGTCTATGGGAGAGGCTCTGACCTCCTAATTGCCCTGCTACAGGATCCCACAAACCTGGAGGCACAATTTAAGATTACCAGATGGGATTCACCACGAGCAAGACTTTTTTTCCAAAGAAAATAGGTAGAGGAAACTCAACTACGACCCCTCCCCTCACACACACACAAACCCCCCAAACCACATAAAATAGCGGGTGTGGTCAAAGTTTACTAACAGTAGGAGGATCTTAAAGCGGTTGTATACCCGCTGAAATTTTTTTTTTTTACCCCTGTAAAGCAAAAGGCATAATGAGCTAGTATGCACCGCATACTAGCTCATTATGAAATACTTACCTTAGAACGAGGCGTCGGTATCTTACCTGGTCCACGCCGAGGTAGCTGACATGTAGCCTCGGCGTGTCTTCCGGGTATCGCGGCTCCAGTGCTGTGAGTGGCTGGAGCCGCGATGTCATCACTCCCGCGCATGCTTTCTTTCCCGGCAAGGTCTGGCAGTTGCCGGGACTTCAGCCGAGAATCCCCTGTGCGCATGCGCCGCTGCAGTCAGCGGCTCATAGCAAGGGAAATATCTCCTAAACCATACAGGTTTAGGAGATATTTTTTTTTACCTACAGGTAAGCCTTATTATAGGCTTTCCTGTAGGTAAAAGTTAAAAAAATGACTATACAACCGCTTTATAGGGGTACATTAAAGGAGTGCATTATGTACAGAGTGCAGAGTTTGGGGGGGGGGGGGGCTATACATAGAGTGCAGAGTTCAGAGTTGAGCTGCATACAGAGTGCAGAGTTCAGCCTTCTTCCACCGCTGCTTACCTCTTCATCCCCCATCCACCCCTCTTCAGCTCTGACCTCTGCATGCAACCCCCCCCCCCTCCATCCACTGCCCCATCTTCTCCCCACCTCCTTAAAAGCTCCACCATATTCCACAGTCGGCTCTACTTGCAGGGAAATCACCCATTGGGGCTGTCGGCATCGGCATCTGCACCCCAGGCACCTGCATCTCCTTTTATCCCCATCCTGCATTCAGGCACTCAGGAGATCAGATGTCTTGGAGCTGTTGGGATACAAGCTGTCACTTGTAAACACAGAAGCCGGACTTCTGTGTTTACAAGTGATAGTGGTGAGCCCATAGGTGTGCGCAGCCTATTGCATTAGGGTGTGCACCTCAAAGCTCCAACACATATGCGTGTGTGACATATTTACTGGGCCCCTTTCCTGCTCTCCATCCTGAAACAATGGGGGGGAAGCAAAGAAGCACACAGGGGGACCTGCGCAGCAGAAGGAAGAGAAACCGGGACAGGAGGGGTGGCGGGGTAGGCATATATTGGTACCGATCACCTGTGTTTTCCTCCGGTGGCAGATGAACGTCGGCAAGAGGGCAGCACAGTGGTGTAGTGGGTAGCACTCTCGCCTAGCAGTAAAAAGGGTCGCTGGTTTAAATCCCAACCACGACACTACCTGCCTGAAGCTTGCATGTTCTCCCTGCGCCTGCGTGGGTTTCCTCTGGTTAACTCCCACCCTTCAAAGACATGCTGGTAGGTTAATTGGCTTCTCTCTAAATTGGCCCTAGTATATGAATGTGAGTTAGGGACCTTGGATTGTAAGCTCCTTGAGGGTAGGGACTGATGTGAACGTACAATGTACTGTATATGTAAAGCGCTGTGTAAAATTGACTGCACTATATAAGTACCTTAAGTAATAATAATAATAATAATAAGAGGGAGAGGAGCCTACTTTCAGCTGCTGCAGGAGGAAATTACAGATCGGTTTCACTAAATTCCACCTCCGCCGCCTCTCCTATCCAGGTTCTGGGGGGTGGACAAATAAAGATCATGGTTTACTTGTCACCTGCCGACGATCGACAGGTAGATCGCGATTGACAGGTTGCCAGCCCCAGGATTAGGCTGTGCCCAGGCACCCCTTGCGCACGCCTATGGGTGAGCCTGAGTTCAACCAAGTTCCAGCTAAAAAAAAAGCCCTATTTCTGCTCATATTATGACATCATCATGTACAATTCTGGAAAACTTGACAGATTTTTTAGGTTCTGTAAAAATTGTCTTTATTATGTACTGTATGTGTAACATATAAATAAAATAAAAACGGATTACAAAAAATAATAATCAGCAACTACAGTCTTTTTTAGACACTGACCCTTAATTTTATCATTCCCTGCTGAAGTTCATCTTTAACTACTAGGGTGCCACCCTCCTGCAATATGACACTCCACCCCCTATTACAGTGATGGTGAACCTTGGCACCCCAGATGTCTTGGAACTTCATTTCCCATGATGCTCATGCACTCTGCAGTGTAGTTAAACATCATGGGAAATGTAGTTCCAAAACATCTGGGGTGCCAAGGTTCACCATCCCTGCCCTATTATCTCCTACTGGTTGCCTTCCTGTTCTACCATTATTGCATGCTGGAGCTACTCCATCCCAACATCCAGCTTCATTCCCAGAATCTTACAGATGCAAGAAGTGAATGGGGGAGGGGCGGGGGGTGCGAAGTGCATGCTCTGCTGTAAGTGTTCACAATACAAAACCCCGCTAAAAGCAAAAAAGAAGACGTTTTTTCGGCATAAGATCCTTTGCACCTCCCTTCTGCCAAAAAGAACTCCACCCCTTTTTTTTATATTTCGAGACTTTAGTTCTCCTTTTAAATGCTGTAGATTAGAGAGAAGCAACTTTTCTGTATTGTTCCCAATTACAGCAGCGCATAACAGGCTGCATTGTGGTTTGTGATCTTATTTTAATGGGGCCAATACCCCAGCGCCAGCGATATACAACTTATTTTCATTGCCGCGCGTTCATCTCCTGTTCCTCACCTATGGGATCTGGTAAACTCCGACCAGACAGGAAAGGCTGACATTAATGATTAATGACGCGTAAAAGACTCAAGCCCAGCGTCACAAGCCGAGGAACTGGGCCGAATCCTTCAAACATCACAATACAAAACGGCGGTTTCCTCTACCTGCTCGGCTCTCGCCAACATCTTTCTGCTTCGGCAGCCTCCAGTCTGGCCTATCACACAACACCTGGATGTCAGACCAAAGAAAACAAAGTCTAGAGGTGGGACGGCTCGTTCCTCGTCGTTTGCAGGCCTGCCGGATTTGTGAAGTGGAAGGAAGACGCTTTGGTAGTCATTAATTATGGTGTCATCTGTACAGAAGTTGTGTGTATGACTGCAGCAAAGGAAACATTGTTTAAATAATATAAAATGTTGCCAAAATGAACAATGTCTGGCAACATGACTTTTTTTTGTGGTTGAGAATCTGGTTGCTTTTTCCAAAGACCTGAAGGGGTTATGTAAAAAAAATGTTTTACGTTTTTTTTTTTCACGTTTTTCAAAAACTTGCATTTAATATGTTGGGGGGAAATATGTATGTGGTCATTTTGTTGGCGTTTCCATTGTCCAGGTCCTCCGGGACCTTCAAAAACATGATAGGTAGTTAGGAAACTAGATCTGAAATGTATTCTCCTTTAATCATTTGCCTACCGGGGCACTTCCACCCCCTTCCTGCCCAGGCCATTTTTCAGCGCCGTCGCACTTTGAAGGACAATTGCGCGGTCATGCTACACTGTACCCAAACACATTTTTTATAATTTTCTTCACACAAATAGAGCTTTCTTTTGGTGGTATTTAATCACTGCTGGATTTTTTGGGTTTTTTTTACAAAAAAAAAAAAAAAAAAAGACCAAAAATTTTGAAAAAAAATGTTTTTTACTTTTTTTTTCTGTCAGTAAATTTTGTAACTAAGTAATTTTTCGCCTTCACTGATGTGCGCTGATGAGGTGGCACTGATGGGCACTTATAGGCGGAACTGGTGGGCATTGATGAGGTGGCACTTATGGGCACTGATTAGGTGGCACTGATGAGGAGGCACTAATATGCCGCACTTATGGGCACTTATAGGTGGCACTAATGAGCACTGATAGGCGGCACTGATGGGCACTGTTAGGTGGCACTGGTGGGAACTAAAAGGCGGCATTGGTGGGCACTGATAGGCGGCACGGATAGGCGGTACTGATGGGCACTGATGGGCATTGATAGGTGGCACCGATGGGCGATACTGTTGGGCATTACTGATGGGCATTGATTGACAGCAGTGATGGGCATTGATGGGCAGCACTGATTGCCAGCACTGACTGGCATCGCTAATGGACACTGGTGGCACTTGTGGGCAGTGGTGAGCACTGATTGCTGCCACTGGTGAGCACTGATAGCTGGCATTGGTGGGCAATAGTGGGCACTGATTTGTGACACTATATTGCAATATTGTAATCAGTGCCCTGATTATATTCCTAGATGTCCCCCTGCGCGGAGATGCCCCTGATCTGCTCTCCTCGCCACACACTGTCAGTATGAGGTGAGGAGAGACGATTACCGGCACTTCCTTGTTTACATGTGACCGGCTGTGATTGGACACAGCCGATCACATGGTTAAAAAGCCATGGGCGCGGCTCTTTACAGAGATCGGGGTTGCGCCGTGCCCTAGCAACATGGCGCGGCCGCGATTGCTGCGTGCCCCAGCGGGCCCGTGATGGCGGCCGCTCTGGGACACCATCATATGAAGTTAAAGCCCAAAAGTACTTTTTGGATTTTGGAACCATTACCAATACCACCACCAAGACTTCTAGCGGTATTTCTAACACAAAGCATGGACATACATGGCTAGACTTGTCCCATTTTCTTATTGGCAGTTGGAAGTGTCCCCGATTTTGAATGTGGGTCACATAAAGATACACTATATTGCCAAAAGTATTGGGACGCCTGCCTTTACACACATGAACTTTAATGGTATCAGAGTCTTAGTCCGTAGGGTTCAATATTGAGTTGGTCCACCCTTTGTAGCTATAACAGCTTCAACTCTTCTGGGAAGGCCGTCCACAAGGTTTAGGAGTGTGTCTATGGGAATGTTTGACCATTCTTCCAGAAGAGCATTTGTGAGGTCAGGCACTGATGTTGAACGAGAAGGTCTGGCTCGCAGTCTCTGCTCTAATTTATCCCAAAGGTGTTCTGTTGGGGTGAGGTCTGTGCAGGCCAGTCAAGTTCCTCCACCCCAAACTCCACCTCATCCATGTCTTTATGGACAGTGGCACAGTGGCAGCATTTGATGGGCACAGCGGTTGCAATTGATGGGCACAGTGGCAGCGTTTGATGGGCACAGTGGCAGCGTTTGATGGGCACAGTGGCAGCAATTGATGGGCACAGTGGCTGCAATTGATGGGCACAGTGGCAGCGTTTGATGGGCACAGTGGCTGCATTTAATGGGCACAGTGGTGGCATTTGATGGCACAGTGGCTGCAATTGATGTTTTTTTTTCAGAATTTTTCAGTTTGCTTGCGCCCCCAAAAATTTTGAGCACCAGCTGCAACTGATAGAGTGTAAGCTCCTCTCGTACAGAGACTGATGTGACTGGCTCCATGTTCTCTGTACAGCACCATGGTGTATGTCAGAGCTATATAAATGTTTAACAAGCGTAATAATAGCAACACAGATATTTCCTGTCCTCCAGTTTTATCGGATATTTCTGTTATGTCATCATGCCTACAATAATTCTCCCAACATAAATGAGAATATCATATGTTTTGTACGTTTTTCCAGCTGCTGGTTCTGTGAAGTCAGTCGGGGGGGAGAAGAGGTCTAGACTACAAATGTAACAAGGAACATTTAAAAGGAAATAAAATGTATGAGTCAGGTGAGATCGGGGTGAGAGCTGCTGATTGGATTTAGGGTCATGTGATTGGTGAATAAAGAACCACAAATATTTTTACTGAAATCATCTGCTCGGCCTATAGGCTCATATCAGGGAGTCCGGGGACCATCACATCATCCTATGAGAGGGCCAAACATGTGCCTGACTCATCCATTATGTTTTACAACGAGAGCAATACCAGAGCAATTCCACTGCATACAGCACATGGAACATTTCATCACCGACACAAATCCCTATATTATCTTTCATCTAATGAAATACTCTGATCTGCTAGAGGACTCTGCTTCTAACTCTATCTACAGAGCCTTGAAAAAGTATTCACACCCCTTGAGATTTCCCACATTTTGTCATGTTACCACCAAAAACGTAAATGTATTTTATTGGGATTTTATGTGATAGACCAACACAAAGTGGCTCATAATTGTGAAGTGGAAGGAAAATGATAAATGATACAAATAAATATGTGAAAAGTGTGGTGGGGGGGGGCATTTGTACGGTGCCCCCCTTAGTCAATACTTTGTAGAACCCCCTTTCTCTGCAATTTTGAGCACCAGCCGCCACTGATTTGGCTCCATCCATCTTCCCATCAACTCTGACCAGCTTCCCTGTCCCTGCTGAAGAAAAGCATCCCCACAACATGATGCTGCCACCACCATGTTTCACGGTGGGGATGGTGTGTTCAGGGTGATGTGCAGTGTTAGTTTTCCGCCACACATAGCGTTTTGCTTTTAGGCCAAAAAGTTCAATTTTGGTCTCATCTGACCAGATCACCTTCTTCCACATGTTTGCTGTGTCCTCCACATGGCTTCTCACAAACTACAAACAGGACTTCTTATGACTTTCTTTCACCAATGTCTTTCTTCTTGTCACTCTTCCATAAAGGGCAGATTTGTGGAGAACACGACTAATAGTTGTCCTGTGGACAGATTCTCCCACCTGAGCTGTGGATCTCTGCAGCTCCTCCAGAGTTACCATGGACCTCTTGGCTCTTCTCTGATGAATGCTCTCCTTGCCCGGCCGGTCAGTTTAGGTGGACGGCCATGTCTTGGTAGGTTTGCAGTTGTGCCATACTCTTTACATTCTCGGATGATGGATTGAACAGAGCTCTGTGAGATGTTCAAAGCTTGGGAGATTTTGTTCTAACCAAAACCCTGCTTTAAACTTCTCCACAACTTTATCCCTGACCTGTCTGGTGTGTTCCTTGGCCTTCATGATGCTGTTTGTTCAATAAGGTTCTCTAACAAACCTCTCAGGGCTTCACAGAACAGCTGTATTTATACAGAGATAAAATTATACACAGCTGGACTCTATTTACTAATTAGGTGACTTCTGAAGACAATTGGTTCCACTAGATTTTAGTTAGGGGTATCAGAGTAAAGGGCAAATGCCCCCCCCCCCCACTTTTCACATATTTATTTGTAAAAAATGTGGAAAACCATTTATCATTTTCCTTCCACATCACAATTATGTGCCACTTTGTGTTGGCCCAAAGTCTCGTACACACGATCGGACTTTCCGATGGGAATTGTGTGATGACAGGCTGTTGGCGGTAAATCCGACCGTTTGTACGCTCCATCGGACAATTTTTGTCGGATTTTCCGCGGACAAATGTTGGATGGCAGGCTTATAAATTTTCCGCAGACAAATGTGTGTTGTCGGATTTTCCAATCGTGTGTACACAAGTCCGTCATGCAAAAGTCCAAAGTACAAACACGCATGCCCGGAAGCAAGGACGAGCCGGAAGCGGTCGGTCTTGTAAACTAGCGTTTGTAATGGAGAATTAACATTCGTGACGCGGCAAATTATGAAATCTGGAAATGCAGCGCATAATTCTCTTCTTCTTTAATGGGATAATAATGAAGCTGCTTTGCTGGTGATACTGATGGAGTTATTGCAAACTAATTTTCAAAGGCTTTTTTTTCTAATGAAATCAAGAATAATATTATTATGCTTGTTATTTATTTTTTTGGTGCAAGTTACCACAACACCATTATCCTGTAGTTTTTATGTTCAAAGATACAACTATGTTGGTGTCCCTTGTTAATTTTACATTGTATTTTTTAAAATGTAACTGCCAACTCCCAAACTGTCATTTGAAGTAAAACACACAGCCAAGTATTATTCTACACAATTTTTTTTATTGTGCATTAAAAAAAGAAAACAAATAAAATTAGACATGCTATCTGCCAATAGAACTTAACCAAAAAGTGCATTCTTTGCATCCAAAAATACAGAAAATATAACAAATCAAATCATTATCATTCAACCAAAAAATAAAATAAAGGCCTCATGCATGTGGTCTGCTTCTTAATATAGGGGGTCAACAATGCCAAAAGTTGGTGAAAGCAGGGGTCCGTCATCCGGAGATAATTCCGAAAATCATCCGGATTATTCTCCTGGAGCTCCCGCAGCAAAGGCATATGATATAATTGGTCACCATTAATAAAGCAACCAATTTTTGGTCACAGAAATCCTCCTCCTCCTGTTCCTGGACTGGACTTGGGTCAAAGCAAGAACTCCAAGGCCGATTCCGCAACATGGCTGGTTGACGAACAGCCGTTCAGAAACGAACTGAAAAGCGCGAACAGAAAAGCGCGAATCAACACTCATCAAACTTCTACCAACGTGAAATTAGCAGAAGGAGCCCAAAGAGTGGCTCATGACAATCGAACTTCCTCTTTATCGGCTCGTAGTACGTCTAGTACGTCACTACGTTCGTGTTTGTTGGCCGACAATTGTGTGCCGTCTGTATGGAAGACAAGTTTTTGGCCAACGCCCTTCGGACAAAAGTCCGAGGCTTTGTCTGCGGGAAAAATCCGAACTTGTTTACGAGGCTTATCACATAAAATCCCAATAAAATATATTTACGTTTTTGGGTGTAACATGACAAAATATGAAATATTTCAAGGGGTATGAATACTTTATCAAGGCACTGTAATGCCGCGTACACACGAGCGGACTTTTCGACCGGACTATCCGACGGGCTTTCCGAATGAACGGACTTGCCTACACACGATCATACCAAAGTCCGACGGATTCGTACGTGATTTCGTATGACCAGACTAAAACAAGGAAGTTCATAGCCAGTAGCCAATAGCTGCCCTTGCGTCGTTTTTTTGTCCGTTGGATTAGCATACAGACGAGCGTATTTTTCGACTGGACTCGTGTCCATCGGAAAGATTTGAAACATGTTTTATTTCTAGGTCCGTCTGACTTTTGGGGAAAAAAAAGTCCGCTGGAGCCCACACACGATCGAATTGTCCGACGGAGTCCGGTCCGCCAGACCAAGTCTGCCGGAAAGTCCGCTCGTGTGTACGCGGCATAACTCTCCTCTCCTGAAATACTTTGCTCTGCTTGAGGACTCTTCAAATAAAACCAGGGACCAGCTTGCTGGCATGGTAAAGCTACAACGGCATCATGTAAATGTTACATTTTAGCAGTTTTGATAATACCCCTCAATTCATTACAGTCAGTATCCAATAGATAGAGATACAGATACAGCATGGGGGTCTGAGATACATCATCCCCCCCCCCCCCCCCTCAGAAACCCAGCCTGTTTGCCATCAAGCCTTATGGTGGGCCTAAAAGAAATGTTCCCCTTTATTACAATGCCCCTGGCACTGGCAGTAGTTGGCATGTGCCCAATGATGTCATTGAATTCGTCCAGGATGACAGAAGTGAGCCGGGGGGGTGGCTTAGCTGGTGGGAACCTGCAAAATTCTACTTCTACCGAATCTCTGTGAATCCCCCAAGTCTTTTCACTTCCTCCTCAGAAGATGACTCTCCCTGGAGGGAATTCCTCGTCCTTTGTGACGAGTCTATTCACACCTCGGGTGTGAGAAAAACACAGGCGGGTAATGAAGATAGGGATCAGTGTCAGGTGATATTTATAGCAAGACCCTGCGGGCTCAGCATGTGAACCGAGACATATGAGACTGGAAAAGAGGACCTGTCACCCTTACATGTCAATGCCCTCCTGTCTATAACATGTCAGATAAAGATTAGTCTAATTACTGCAAAAAGATGCCAGAAAGACTCTTCTGATATGATTCCCAATTAAAAATCTAACTTACACAGGCAAAGTCTGTGGACACCTGACTATCACACTGATATGAGGTTGTTGGTCATCCCAACGAAATTTCCCAACCATGAATATGGAGTAGCCCCCCCCGTCCCCCCTCCCATGGCCAATAACCACTTACCAACCACTTACCAATACCGGGCACATTCACCCCCCTGCTGCCCAGGACAATTTTCAGCTTTCAGCGCTGTCGCACTTTGAATGACAATTGCGCGGTCATACAACACTGTACCCAAATAAAATTTTTATCATTTTTTGCACATAACTGGAGCTTTCTTTTGGTGGTATTTAATCACCGCCAGGTTTTTTATTTTTTGCTAAATAAATGAAAAAAAAAAAAATTAAATGTTTGAAAAGAAAAAAAATAGTTTTTCTTAGTTTCTGTTAGAAATAAGCAATTTTCTCCTTCACTGATGTGTGCTGATGAGGAGACACTGATGGGCACTGATGGGCACTGATAGGCTGCACTGATGGGCACTCATGAGGCAGCACTGATGGGCACTGATGGGCATTGATAGGCTCCACTAATGGGCACTTATGGGCACTGATGGGCATTGATAGGCTGCACTGATGGGCACTCATGGGGTGGCACTGATGGGCATTGATGGGCTGCACTGATGGGCACTCATGAGGTGGCACTGATGGGAATTGATGGGCTGCTCAGGTAGGCACTCATGAGGCAGCACTGATGGGCATTGATAGGCTGCACTGATGGGCACTCATGAGGTGGCACTGATGGGAACTGATGGGCTGCTCTGGTGGGCACTCATGAGGTGGCACTGATGGGCACTGATGGGAACTGATAGGCTGCACTGATGGGCACTCATGAGGCGGCACTGTGAGCTTTCTTTTGGTGGCATTTATTCACCACTGGGGTTTTTTATTTTTTGCTAAATAAACAAAAAAGGACAAAAAACTTTATCTTTAACCCTGACCTGTCTGGTGTGGCCTTCATGATGCTGTTTGTTCACTAAGGTTCTCTAACAAACCTCTGAGGACTTCACAGAACAGCTGTATTTATACTGAGATTAAATGACACACAGCTGCACTCTATTTACTAATTAGGTGACTTTTGAAGGCAATTGGTTCCACTAGATTTTAGTTAGGGGTATCAGAGTAAAGGGGGCTGAATACAAATGCCCCCCCCCCCCCACTTTTCACATATTTATTTGTATCATTTATCATTTTCCTTCCACTTCACAATTATGTGACACTTTGTGTTGGTCTATCACATAAAACCCCAATAAAATACATTTACATTTTTGGTTGGAACATGACAAAATGTGAAAAATTTCAAGGGGTGTGAATACTTTTTCCAGGCACTGTATACACAGTAAATGCTCATTATTTGTATTTGCCTTGCATTACTTCGCTGCTTCACTCCAGCAGGATCCGGTACTCTCCTTTTGCCTCTGACATTCTAAGCTGTAGGTGGTCCTCCGGCATCACTATTAGTCTCTATTTATTCTCTATTGGTCGTTCGTTGTATGTGGAGGAGGCAAACATGCGACCGTGGTCGAGAGGACCTTAGAGAGGAGGCTACAGGGACCGGTCAGAAGGAGGGAACCTGCTGCAGTAAGGTATAAGGTCATACTCCATAGTCCTCTACCCCTAGACTTAACAAGCATTCAACCCTTGAAGCGCATGGTGGAGGCACATCGCAAGGGTTTTTTGTGCCCGGGTATGAGTTATAATATATGCTAGAATCTCCATTTGAAGTTGGTTAAAGAGGTCAAGTCAGAAGGTCAATAATGGCAGCACCCCTAGAGTCCTCGTGGTTATCTCCCTTTAAATAATCATCGTGGTTCGGTAAGCTTTGGTCGGTAATTTAAGGATAACTTTTGTGCTGATCCGACACTTTAAAATGAATTAAACAATAAAGATTACAATTACGTTATGATTCACTCCGCTTGGGGGGCTGCTGAGCAATCTGTCGGCTGCGTCTTTATTAAATCACAATCCAACGAAAACATTTTTTAGGAGGATCAGCAATGAATCGAGAGCTCTGTCGCTGGTTTCCCGAGTCAGAAGATAAAGTCCCGTCCAAGGGTGGAATGACCATTGAGCCACTCGGGCACTGCCCCAGGGGCCCTGAGCCACTAGGGGGCCCCATCAGGGTTGCCAGCCTCAGTAAAACCAGGGACAGTATGTACAAATCTGTGTTTTTTTTTTTACATCTGTCTCTGAAATGTCCCTTACCGACATCCTATTGGTCTAAAAATCCCGAGATTATAGCTGCCCCACCTCTCCAGTACCTTCTCAGCCAATAGAAACATGTCTGTGTATACTGTGTGATTGTATACTGTGTGTGCGCATACTGTGTGGCCCCATAATCTCTGATTGCCTGGGGGCCCCATAATCTCCTATTGCCCGGGGGCCCCATGAGTTGTCAGTCCACCCCTGGTCCCGTCTATAAAGTAAGCCCTACAAGGGAATCGATTTGGGGGTAGCAAAGATCCCCCACGTCTCTGTCCTCCAGCCACAGAGGACTGGGCGTTACTGAGATCCTCCTTTTAGTACGGAATGATACTTTGTTACAGGTCCCAGATAGTGTTTTCTTCACAGGAAGGGAATTTGATACAGGATTAATATAGGGCGATACTGTATATCCTATTGGAATAAGATCTTTCATGAAAGATCAAAGTTCATTTACCCGCCCAAAACTTTAAAAAAAGCAGAGAACTGGACTTTCACAAACTCTCTGGCAGTGGCGGCCCGTCCATTAGGGGGCGCCGCCCCCCTCTATCCACGGCCGCCACCCCCGTGCTCTATCCACGGCCGCTATTTTCACAGGGCACCGCCACCCCCTAATTCACGGCCCAGAGCTCTGTGTTGACAATCAACACAGACGCTCTGTGCAGAGGAAACAATCTCTCTGTTTCTCATCCCTACAAAGCAGGGATGAGAAACAAAGAGATCTAGTAGTAAAAGCAGCACACTGTACACACACCACACATTGTTAGGCACACATTTTACCCATTGATCGCCCCTAGATGTTAACCCCTTCCCAGCCAGTGTCATTAGTCCAGTGACAGTGTATATTATCATCACTAATCACTGTATTAAAGGGGATCGTAAACCCTTGTGGTTTGTCACCTTCATGCATTCTGTGCATGAAGGTGAAAAACTTCCTGTGATGCAGCTGTCCCCCAGAGCCCCCCTTTTACTTACCTGAACCCAATCTTTCCAGCGACGGGGACAAGCACAGCAGCTCCAGCAGGTGTCTTGGGTCCTGATTGGATAGCTTGATAGCAGCGCAGCCATTGGCTCCCGCTGTTGTCAATAAAATCCAATGACGTGGGAGTCAGGGGGGGTGGGGGGTGGGCGGGGCCGAGTCCTGCTGTCTGTGTCAATGAACGCAGCAGCAGGACACAGGAGCGCGACCACACAAGTGCCCTGTGTGAGAGCGGCTCTCCAATAGGGCACTCGAGAAGAGGAGGAGCCAGGAGAGCAGCCGGGGGACCCCAGAAGAGGAGGATCGGGGGCAGTTGTGCAAAACCAACTGCACAGAGGAGGTCAGTATAACATGTTTGTTTAAAAGAAAAAAAAAGAAAAAAAAACCTTTAGTTATCCTTTAATGTCACTGGTGATGTCAGTGGCAGTTAGTCAGGCCCCCCCAGCGTCAATTAGTGTCAGATTGCCCACCGAGCTATCACAGTCCCATTATAAGTCGCTGATCACCGCCATTAGTTCACTTTCCACACATCAGCCACCAGGAAGCCGTTCGACAGATAACCATGTCTGAATTTCTAATAGTAAAGTCAATCAAAGCAAAACAGAAAGGCTACTCTCCATAGCGTAGAAATCCTCTAAAACATTTATTCTAGCAAAGAAATACAGTGTGTATGTAAAAGTTATTACCAAGCGGGCAAAGAAAATCAGACTTCCAGAATGCAATGACGTCAATAGTAGGCACCGCCCGACACGTTTCGCCATCAAAGGATGTCTTCTGGAGGTTTGTTCGACACTCTTGATGGGACTCTTGATGGGACTTTTTTTGGACACTTTACTAAAACCTTTATGCAATTTTTCACCCTTTTCTGTTTGTCACTTTCATTTTATAAATTGGGACTGTATGTGTTTTAACTATTATTTCTGTAACGCACTTTGTGATTATTTAGTAAGTGCAACACATCATCTTTTTAATTGGGGAAATTTCCCCTTACAATCGTGGTCAGGAGGAAGAATGCAACGCTTCCATCAGTGGTCAGAATGCCACCCTTAAAGACGGCTTAAAAGATCACTGTTGTCATGATGCTGGCTCTGTCTAGTGGTGTTGGCTCTGGAACTACACTTTATTACCAAAAGTATTGGGACGCCTGCCTTTACACATACATGCATCCCATCTTCGTCCGTAGGGATCAATATTGAGTTGGCCCACCCTTTGCAGCTATAACAGCTTCAACTCCTCTGGGAAGGCTGTCCACAAGGTTTAGGAGGGTGTCTATGGGAATGTTTGACCATTCTTCCAGAAGCGCATTTGTGGGGTCAGGCACTGATGTTGGACGAGAAGGCCTGGCTCGCAGTCTCCACTCTAATTCATCCCAAATGTGTTCTATGGGGTTGAGGTCAGGACTCTGTGCAGGCCAGTCAAGTTCCTCCACCCCAAACTTGTTCATCCATGTCTTTAGGGACCTTGCTTTGTGCACTGGTCCAAAACATTTGGTGGAGGGGGGAATATAGTGTGAGGTTGTTTTTCAGGGGTTGGGCTTGGCCCCTTAGTTGCAGTGAAGGGAACTCTTAAGGCGTCAGCATACCAAGAAATTTTGGACAATTTCAGGCTCCCAACTTTGTGGGAACAGTTTGGGGATGGCCCCTTCCTGTTCCAACATGACTGCACACCAGTGCACAAAGCAAGGTGGGCTGGGCTCTCAAGCTGGGCTCTCAAAATCCCACAAGATGTGCATCATCTTAGGAACCTTATATGTGATCTCACCCTTCCCTGCTTCATCCAAAATTAAAATATCAAACCTTTAGGTTTGGAAACACTTTAATTTATTACCATTTACAGAGGATGCAGTGGGGACTTTGGATGACCATGCCTGGCCTACTAACCATCGCCAGGGCGAGGTGAGGGGTGCTCTAGAAGTCACCAGCACTGGACAACCACCACTTATGAGGAGCGGACTGCCAAGCATTCCTCCATCACCCTTAAACAATCAAACAGGACAAGGTGTCTGCACCTATCCACTCCTCCACAATAACATTTCTCTGATGGGATCGTATTTACTGAACAAGTCGGCTGATTGGCACTCCAGGTGTTTTCGTGTTATGTCTTCGATGATTCTTTTTTTTTTTTTTTTCCCTCTGTTTGTGGAAGAGATTATGAGCGCCGGTTTCTGCGAACGACGGCGTAGGAGCCGGGCCGCCATTGGCTGACTCACCTCTGAATATCAGTGATCCTGACCACGCTGTTACTTCAAGGTCACCTTTCAACAGACGACGTGTTTTCGGGTTTCGCAATAGTTGGCTGAGGAGCGGCTGGAATCTTACAAGTGTCGCGCTTCACTACTGTTCTGTCTCCGCGTAGGGATTAGTAGGTAACGCCAAGGAAAGTCACTCTTGCCAAAGAGATTGCAAGTGATGCGGAAAGAGTTCAGGAAGAACTTCCATGTACTGTCTGCTTTGTGCCAAAACTGCCTTTCTACAGAATCGCCTGAAACTGTGCTAACAAGGAGGAGGAGGAGGACGAAGAAAAAAAAAAAAAACAATTAAAGTGGAACGCCGGCCAAATGTTTGAAAGCAAGAGAAAGAATGAAATCCTCTGTCAGGTTTATATTGTTGTCTGCTGGCAGATGGTAACTAGAAAACGTCAAGCCTCCACTTCAGTCTTGCGCAGTTGTATTGGCTCCTATCCTGAAACAACTTGGCTGCACACTGTGAGCTTCTCACAACGTGCATTAGCCTGCCTCATTTCCTGACTGCATCATCTAGCTCTTTTCTCCCTAGCCTGACTGTTCTTAGCCTGCCCCTTTCATTCATTGGATTTGGAACACACCTTAACCACTTAAGGACCATCCCATAGCACATTTACTGCTACAGGGTTGCCCTCCTGTGCAGAATCACACATATATATATATATATATATATATATATATATATATACGTGATTCTGCGCTTCCACCTAGTGGGTGCGTGCGCCGCCGGCGCGCCCTGCTTCACAGCTTTACTCACAGCAGACGCTGATCGGCGGGTGCCGGGCACTAGATGTTCACCGGCATCCGCTGATCATCAGGCAGAGACACAGAACGGAGATCTGCCTATGTAAACAAGGCTGATCTGCGTTCTGACAGGGGAGAAGTGATGGATTTTGTGTCCCTGCAAGGCAAGGAATAAAATCTAAAACTTCCCTTAATAAAAGCAGCTCACATACAGTGCCTTGCAAAAGTATTCACACCCCCCTTGGCATTTTTCGTGTTTTGTTGCCTCACAACCTGGAATTAACATGGATTGTATGAGGATTTGCGTCATTTTAATTTACAGAACATGCCCACAACTTTGAAGATGTTTTTTTTTTTTTTTTTTTTATTGTGAAGCAACAAATAGGACAAAATAACATTAAAAGTCAATGTGCATAACTATTCACCCCCCTAAAGTCAGTACTTTGTAGAGCCACCTTTTTTTTGCGGCTATCACAGCTCCAAGTCGCTTTGGGCTTGCCACATCTTACCACTGGGATTTTTGCCCATTACTCCTTTGCAAAACTGCTCCAGTTCCTTCAAGTTGGATGGTTTGCGCTTGTGAACAGCAATCTTTAAGTCTGACCACAGATTTTCTACTGGATTGAGGTCTGGGCTTTGACTAGGCCATTCCAACACATTTACATGTTTCCCCTTAAACCACTCAAGTGTTGCTTTAGCAGTGTGTTTGGGGTCATTGTCCTGCTGGAAGGTGAACCTCCGTCCTAGCCTCAAATCACACACAGAGTGCTACAGGTTTTGCTCAAGAATATCCCTGTATTTAGCACCATCCATCTTTCCCTCAACCCTGACCAGTTTCCCAGTCCACAACTGGGGATGGTGTTCTTTGGGTGATGTGATGTGTTGGGTTTGCGCCAGACATATCGTTTTCCTTGATGGCCAAAAAGTTCAGTCTCCTCAGACCAGAGCACCTTCCTCCATACATTTTGGGAGTCTCCCACATGCCTTTTCCCAAACTCAGAACGTGCCATTTTGTTTTTTGCTGAAAGTAATGGCTTTCTTCTGGCCACTCTACCATAAAGCCCAACTCTATGAAGCGTACGGCTTATTGTCATCCTATGTACAGATACTCCAGTCTCTGCTGTGGAACTCTGCAGCTCCTCCAGGGTTACCTTAGGTCTCTGTGCTCCTCTCTGATTAATGCCCTCCTTGCCCGGTCCGTGAGTTTTGGTGTGCGGCCGTCTCTTGGCAGGTTTGCTGTTCTGCCATGTTCTTTCCATTTGGTTATGATAGATTTGATGGGGCTCCTAGGGATCATCAAAGATTTAGATATTTTTAATAACCTAACCCTGACTTGTACTTCTCAACAACATTGTCCCTTACTTGTTTGGAGAGTTCCTTGGTCTTCATGGCAGTGTTTGGTTAGTGGTGCCTCTTGCTTAGGTGTTGCCGCCTCTGGGGCCATTAAAAAGAAAGAAATGCTAAAAAAACACTAACGCTGAAAAAAACACTAAACAGACGCTAAAAAACGCTATTGCAAAAACTTTTAAAAACTTACTGCAAAGCTTCTGGCGTTTTTATAACGTTAATATAACATCCAGTGTGCATGAGGCCTTAATGTCACTGGTGATGTCAATGGCAGTCAGTCAGGACCCCCCCCGCGTCAGTTAGTGTCAGATCGCCCGTCGTACTATCGCAGTCCCCATTATAAGTCGATCAACAGATAACCATGTCTGAATTTCCAATAGTAAAGTCAATCAAAGCAAACAGAAAGGCGAATCTCCATAGCGCGGAAATCCTCTAAAACATTTATTCTAGTGCATAATTTAGCACTGATCGGTGTATTCGTGTCAATGGTTCCCATAAAGTGTCAAAAGTGTCAGTGTACTGTCCGACTGTCTGCCGCAATATCTCAGTCCCGATATAAGTCGCTGATTGCTGCCATTACTAGTATAAAAAATAAATAAAAATCCCAGTAGTAGTAGTAGTAGTAGTAGTAGTAGTAGTAGTTTGTAGACGCTATAACTTTTTGGCAAACGCTTACTGGGATTTTTTTTTACCAAAAACATGTAGCAGAATACATATTAGCCTAACTTGATGGAGACATTTTATTTTTATTATTTTTTGTATTGGATATGTTTTTATAGCAGAAAGTAAAAATATTGTTGTTCTTTTTTTTTCTTTTGTTGTTTATACCGCAATAACTATTTTCTCAGGTAAGTACTGTATATAGGGAGGTGGGGGCAATATAAAAACTGGGACATTTTTTACCTTAATGCAGGGAATACATTAAGGTAAAAAATGCCCTGGCTTTAGAACCACCAAGAAGAGTTGGGCAAAATTCCATACCACTACTAGAAAGCATCTGAATCTTGCCTGACCAGAATGGCCAGGCTCTCAGGATGTACTTGGGCTTACAGGGGAACAAATGCCCATGGAGGATCTCATTATTGTGGTAATGTTCAGTGGTGGTATGGTAGCAGAGGCGTAACTAGAACCTTCTGAGCCCTGGTGCAAGCAACCATGAAAGCCCCCCCCCTGATGTAAAGGCCCTTTCCATCAGTCCTGGGTGCCCTTCCCACTGATCCCAGGGTCCTTTACTCCCATCGTTGAGTGCCATAGACTGCAATCTTAAATCCCAAAAGACACACCCAAGTTGCAAGGAAGTGGCAATAAAGTCGCAAGTAAGTCACAAAGTGTCAGGAACCATGAATCAGACTGAGACAGAAATGCAGTAAAAATCACACTATTTAATAAAATGGTTAAATGGCATAAACAGAGCAAACGTAGTCAAAATATAGCCAGAGTTCGGTAACCAAGACAGAACAAGCCAGAGAAACAGGAGTCCAGAAATCAGCGAAGTCGGGTGCAGCAAACAGGATCAGGAACCAGAAGGGAAGTCAGCCAAGAAAAAGTCTTTCACAGGAAAACACAGCAGAGAGAGTCCGGATATGTTGACCAAGGCAAAGGCACAGAAGATCTGATCCAAGGAGTTTATATAACCAGCAGCTCTAGCTAACGAGCAGGAAATGAAGACCAGGTGAGTCACTGTGGAAGAAAGAGTCTATGGCAATTAACCGTCAGCTGAGCACAGAGCTCTGAGAACGAAGGGCTGAGCCCAGCCCTGACACAAAGAAGTCACAAGGAAGTTCCGTAGACTGCATTGTTAAATCACAAAAGTTGCAAGCAAGTAGCAAAGAAGTGGCAATGAAATCTCAAGCAAGTCACAAGGAAATGGCAATGAAATCTCAAGCAAGCCACAAGGAAGAGGCAAGGAAATATCAAGCAAGTCACAAGGAAGTGGCAATGAAATCTCAAGCAAGTCACAAGGAAGTGGCAATGAAATCTCAAGCAAGTAGCAAGGAAGTGGCAAAGAAATCTCAAGCAAGTCACAAGGAAGTGGCAATGAAATCTCAAGCAAGTCACAAGGAAGTGGCAATGAAATCTCAAGCAAATCACAAGGAAGTGGCAAGGAAATCTAAAGCAAGTCACAAGGAAGTAGCAATGAAATCTCAAGCAAGTCACAAGGATGTGGCAATGAAATCGGAAAGTCACAAGGAAGTGGGAATGAAATCTCAAGCAAGTCACAAGGAAGTGGCAAGGAAATTTCAAGCAAGTCACAAGGAAGCGGCAATGAAATCTCAAGCAAGTCACAAGGAAGTGGCAATGAAATCTCAAGCAAGTCACAAGAAAGTGGCAATGAAATCTCAAGCAAGTAGCAAGGAAGTGGCAAGGAAATCTCAAGCAAGTCACAATGAAGAGGCAATGAAATCTCAAGCAAGTCACAAGGAAGTGGCAAGGAAATCTCAAGCAAGTCACAAGGAACTGCCAAGGAATCTCAAGCAAGTCACAAGGAAATGGCAATGAAATCTCAAGCAAGTCACAAGGAAGTGGCAATGAAATCTCAAGCAAGTAGCAAGGAAGTGGCAAAGAAATCTCAAGCAAGTCACAAGGAAGTGGCAATGAAATCTCAAGCAAGTCACAAGGAAGTGGCAAGGAAATCTAAAGCAAGTCACAAGGAAGTAGCAATGAAATCTCAAGCAAGTCACAAGGAAGTAGGCAATGAAATCAGAAAGTCACAAGGAAGTGGCAATGAAATCTCAAGCAAGTCACAAGGAAGTGGCAAGGAAATTTCAAGCAAGTCACAAGGAAGTGGCAATGAAATCTCAAGCAAGTCACAAGGAAGTGGCAATGAAATCTCAAGCAAGTCACAATAAAGTGGCAATGAAATCTCAAGCAAGTAGCAAGGAAGTGGCAAGGAAATCTCAAGCAAATCACAAGGAAGAGGCAATGAAATCTCAAGCAAGTCACAAGGAAGTGGCAAGGAAATCTCAAGCAAGTCACAGGGAAGTGGCAAGGAAATCTCAAGCAAGTCACAAGGAAATGGCAATGAAATCTCAAGCAAGTCACAAGGAAGTGGCAATGAAATCTCAAGCAAGTAGCAAGGAAGTGGCAAAGAAATCTCAAGCAAGTCACAAGGAAGTGGCAATGAAATTTCAAGCAAGTCACAAGGAAGTGGCAATGAAATCTCAAGCAAGTCACAAGGAAGTGGCAAGGAAATCTAAAGCAAGTCACAAGGAAGTGGCAAATAAATCTCAAGCAAGTCACAAGGAAGTGGCAATGAAATCTCAAGCAGGTCACAAGAAAGTGGTAATGAAATCTCAAGCAAGTAGCAAGGAAGTGGCAAGGAAATCTCAAGCAAGTCACAATGAAGAGGCAATGAAATCTCAAGCAAGTCACAAGGAAGTGGCAAGGAAATCTCAAGCAAGTCACAAGGAACTGCCAAGGAATCTCAAGCAAGTCACAAGGAAATGGCAATGAAATCTCAAGCAAGTCACAAGGAAGTGGCAATGAAATCTCAAGCAAGTAGCAAGGAAGTGTCAAAGAAATCTCAAGCAAGTCACAAGGAAGTGGCAATGAAATCTCAAGCAAGTCACAAGGAAGTGGCAAGGAAATCTAAAGCAAGTCACAAGGAAGTAGCAATGAAATCTCAAGCAAGTCACAAGGAAGTGGCAATGAAATCAGAAAGTCACAAGGAAATGGCAATGAAATCTCAAGCAAGTCACAAGGAAGTGGCAAGGAAATTTCAAGCAAGTCACAAGGAAGTGGCAATGAAATCTCAAGCAAGTCACAAGGAAGTGGCAATGAAATCTCAAGCAAGTCACAAGAAAGTGGCAATGAAATCTCAAGCAAGTCACAAGAAAGTGGCAATGAAATCTCAAGCAAGTAGCAAGGAAGTGGCAAGGAAATCTCAAGCAAATCACAAGGAAGAGGCAATGAAATCTCAAGCAAGTCACAAGGAAGTGGCAAGGAAATCTCAAGCAAGTCACAGGGAAGTGGCAAGGAAATCTCAAGCAAGTCACAAGGAAATGGCAATGAAATCTCAAGCAAGTCACAAGGAAGTGGCAATGAAATCTCAAGCAAGTAGCAAGGAAGTGGCAAAGAAATCTCAAGCAAGTCACAAGGAAGTGGCAATGAAATTTCAAGCAAGTCACAAGGAAGTGGCAATGAAATCTCAAGCAAGTCACAAGGAAGTGGCAAGGAAATCTAAAGCAAGTCACAAGGAAGTGGCAAATAAATCTCAAGCAAGTCACAAGGAAGTGGCAAAGAAATCTCAAGTCACAAGGAAGTGGCAATGAAATCTCAAGCAAGTCACAAGGAAGTGGCAATGAAATCTCAAGCAAGTCACAAAGAAGTGGCAATGAAATCTCAAGCAAGTCACAAGTAAGTGGCAATGAAATCTCAAGCAAGTCACAAGGAAGTGGGAAGGAAATCTCAAGAAAGTCACAAGGAAGAGGCAAGGAAATCTCAAGCAAGTCACTAGGAAGTGGTAATGAAATCTCAAGCAAGTCACAAGGAAGTGGAAATGAAATCTCCAGCAAGTCACACGGAAGTGGCAATGAAATCCCAAGCAAGTAGCAAGGAATTGGCAATGAAATCTCAGGCAAGTCACAAGGAAGAGGCAAGGAAATCTCAAGAAAGTCACAAGGAAGTGGCAATGAAATCTCAAGCAAGTCACAAGGAAGTAGCAAGGAAATTGCAAGCAAGTTGCAAGGAAGTCACAAGCAAGTAGCAAGACTTTGGGGTCGCAGGAGTGTGAACCAAGTCGGACCCTTTCGCATGTTCTACAGTGGGCCCCCTTCCTGCCATCTTGGGGGCTCCCTCATGGGGACAGAACGCCAGGGCCTAGTTGCAAGTGTGACATTTGCGACCCTGGTAGTTCCACCACTGGGTGGTAGCCATACACCACAACAGGGTTGGGCAGACCACAGCATTCTGTGCTTTATTTCACAAATCCTTTGGTGGGTTAAACTGTGCATTTAGCTTTTTTTGGCTGGAGCTATCCTCTAAGTGAGCATGTCCGTCTAATCCCCCCCCCCCCCCTTGCTCTATAAACTCTGACAATGGAACTCCATTATCCCCGGGAAGAGTGCGCCAGGTTCAGACTTGCACATGGACCGGTGAAAGCTTGGCGTCCTTTTTCCCTCAGTTAATTCCTCTTCATTTCTAGATCACCGAAAAGAACGTCAAGCTCCTTATGAGTTCTGCGGTTGATATTTTTTTTTTTAGTAAATTTTTTTTTTTTTTGCAGATTAGCCTAACCCTCGTATTAAAAAATCCGCTCATGGTATTTAAACTCCAGTCTCCCCACTCCCAGGAATGTGCCATTAAGAGGTCCATTGCAAAAACGATTAGTTCTGACCGGATTTGTGCAGCCGCGGCCTCGTCTATGGTCCTTGACAGCTCATGTGTTTGACTTGGGTCAGGCTGGAAAGTTTTGATGAAGTTTAATCTCCTGACCTGTGTTTACTTTGGCTGAGTAAGAGCCATAACACGGACCGCTTCCTACTTTTCCTAATCTTTCCTCTGCAGTACCGGGGAGAGAGGCTGCAAGAGCCGAGCCTGAGAAAAAAATTAAAAAAAACAAGCCAATGAGCTGTTCGGCAGATGAATGACGAAAATTTCTAGCATTTAGGGAGGTTGCTGAAAGCTGAAGGTGTAACTGCCAGTCATGACAGCTCATGCAGCTGCTATGGGGGGGGGGGGGGGGGGGGCAGGGGGCCCAAAACACCAAGACAATCAAGCTTGCCTGTTGTATAAAGGTTTATCAATGGCTCCCTATGGCCTGCCTTACAATTATTTTATAGCCACTGTGAGGTGTGCATTATCCGGATCATGACCCGCTCTCTACATTCTGTCAGTATTTTATTGGGTATTTACGTGTCGTCCAAGACTGTGACAAGTGTATGGAATTATCTGTGAAATTTCCTACTCAACTCGGCAGGTAATACTGTAGGTAATAGGAAACAATAGAGGCTGCTGGTTTATTTATCTACCACATGCATGTTGTCATCGGCTTTTTGCATGCTAACACGTGTTACACTAAAGCACTGGTCTCCAAACTGTGGCCCGGGGGGCCGAATGTGGCCCTTTGCTTGTTTTCATCTGGCCCTTGCGGCACTATTCCTCCCACTGACACCAATGATGGGGCACTATTCCTCTCGCTAACACCAATGATGGGACACTATTCCTCCCTCTGATACCAATGATGGGGCACTATTCCTTCTACTGACACCAAAGATGGGACACTATTCCTCCCACTGACACCAATGATGGGACTCTATTCCTCTCACTTATACCAATGATGGGGCACTATTCCTTCCACAGATACCAATTATGGGGCACTATTGCTCCCATTGACACCAATGATGGGGCACTATTCCTCCCACTGACACCAATAATGGGGCACTATTCCTTTCACTGATACCAGTGATGGGGCACTATTCCACCTACTGATACCAGTGATGGGGCACTATTCCTTTCACTGATACCAGTGATGGGGCACTATTCCTCCCACTGATACCAATGATGGGGCACTATTCCTCCCACTGATACCAAAGATAGGTTACTATTCCTTCCACAGATACCAATGATGGGGCACCATTTCTTCCACTGACACCAATGATGGGGCACTATTCCTCCCACTGATACCAAAGATAGGTCACTATTGATCTTTTATTGAAAAGAATCAAGCAACCAATTTTATACAAAAGTAAAAAACAAAAACCATAGTACAAAACTTCAACAGAAATCAAAGGAATACACATCCATGTTCAGAATATATACAATATATACATAGTCCACTATCAAAACATTTTTAGAAAACTATTTACATAAAGCAGCAGAGAGGGCCTAAGAGGCACAACCCATCACCTATGTACGCAGCCATTTATCAAAAATGAATCAAAAAAATAATATCTATCTAGGGTGATAAGAGACAGACAGCCACACCTGGGAAAGAGACTCCTGGCAGTCAGAGAGGCTTGAAACCCCTCCACGCCTTCAACCAAGCCCCCCGACTCCGCTTGTCTCTCTCAAGCACCCGAATCTTCCCCACCTCGTGCAAAATGTCATACACCACCACCTGAACAGGAAGGATTTTATGCCGAATGCTGACCTGACACCGTGCGTTCCAGGTGAAATAACGGACTACTAGGCTAACTAACACAAAGTGTATCCAAACAAAAAACCCCACCAGTATTGAATGCTCCGTACACCCACTCAGCATAACCCAGCCTGGAGAGGAAAGGAACACCGAGGGCCCGCCCCACCTGTTTGTACACCTCTATGTTAAAAGGGCAATGAACCAGAACATTTTCCATAGTCTCCTCCTCATCTGCACACTCCTCCCGAGGACAAGGAAGATCCATCTCACTGCGGAATTTCAAATTACTCCAAACATAGAGCCTCCCATGGAAGCACAAGCAGGCCAGATCCCTAAATTTAAGGGGGACTCTATCCAAATTAATCAGTCTTAACCCTGCCCTCAAAACTGGGCCTGGGCAATCCCTTAAGGCCAGTGGGTCATGAAAAACTTTGCTCAAGACTCGACTCATGAGGACTTTCCTCTGAACCTATCTGAGATCTTCAGCTGACAATCGCCACTGCCGCAGTAACTTCAGGCACAGAGCGACATAGGCTGGTATCTGACCACGGTGACCCCTGAGATTCTTCACTTGGCCACCTTCTTCCCAAAGTCGTAGAAAAGGCCTAAACTAAGATCTAAATATACCTACCCATCCAGGAAGTTCCACTGCAAGCATATTACCAATGTTAAACTTGAGAAAAAGCAGCAAAAAGAAAAGAACTAGGTTGACCATACCTAAGCCACCCTCCCTCCTGGATAGATAGGTGATATTCCTCTTGATGGGGTTCAGTCTGTTCCCCCACAGCATCTGGAAGAACACACTACTGACCCTAGCATAGAGAGACACTGGCAAGATGCAGACAAAGCTGACATACGAGAAGATCGGAATCAGGTAAGTCTTAATCAGATCTACCCTTTCCCTCAGAGATAAATTCCATCTCTTCCAGTTGACCACCTTAGTATTGGCAATTTCCAGTCTGCCTTCCCAGTTTTTGAGGCCATAATCACCGGGTCCAAATTCAATTCCTAATATCTTAATTTTTTCTTGGGACACTGGAAAGGTGTCCGGGAGATCAAACCCCTCACCTTCCTTTCCCATCCAGAAAACTTCACTCTTTTCCTGACTGATCTTGGAGCCTGATGCTTCAGAGTAATGTGATGTCAGAGAGACCACCTCCTCCGCTTCATCCATCCCAGTGACAATCACAGACACATCGTCTGCATAGGCCTCAATGGCAGCTCACCCAGGAGCCCCACTGGTACCCCACACAAAATGCCGCTCTCTAGCACCTGAAGAAGGGGTTGATTGCAAACACATAGAGCAAGGGACTCAAGGGACAACCCTGGCGCACCCCAGAGCCAACCTCAAAGGACTGCCCAACCCAACCATTAACAAGAGGAAAGCTTTCTGCCCCCTTATACAAGACTTTCAACCCATCGACAAAACCACCCGGCAGACCATACTTATGTAGCGCCCTGCTCCTGTTGACCAGGCACTCGTATGTAAATTTAGTGGGTTTCTGTTCTGTATATAGTTCAGATTCAATGTTACGGCTAAATTAGCTTCTATTCCAGCATTGGCTGTGTTGCATGCAGTTCCACACTGTCGTCTGTAGGTGTCGTTATTACCACAGGCCAGTGATGGAAGGGCAACAGGCTAAGGTGTATTGAATATCTTTTTCCCAGAAACAGCCCAGTGGGAGTGTTCACCGCTGTGTCTTCTGGGAAGGGATATTTAAGAACAGACAACATTTTTTTCTCTCTCTCACCTCCTGGCCTAAGGTATGTGACAACTCCTTTTCTGTCTGGGGGCCCTGCTGGCCCGAGGCTATGTGATTGCAAGTAGGCCCAGAAGTTATCTGGGGCCTACTGGTTCATAGGTGATCCTGTGCTGTCTGTCCTGCGGAAAGAAGCTGAGCAATTGAAAGATCCGGGGGAAGACTCATCTTGGAGAGGACCGAGCGAAAGTCTGGTATCTCAAGAGGAGCCTGGTGACTCAATTGGAGGATGCATCCTAACCAAACCTACCTCATAGTACTGCCGGATGGCTTAAAGGAATTATTGGTACTGTGTTGCTGTGTTCAACTAGTACTAAATCCTGTGGCAAAGGATCGTTCAAGTAATACTAAATCCTGTGGCACAGGATTGTTCAACTAATACTACATCCTGTGGCAGAGGATTGTTCAACCATTATTGTTCTTATTAAGTCTGTGGCAGAGACTTTTGTCCATGCATCATTCCAGCTAGGTCAGTGAGAGAGGCCTATCCGGGTGAGCAAGATCCGTTGACTGAAGGAGTACTTGTCTACGGGATCTAAAAGTTCCTCAGTGATCTGCACAAGGTATCTGAGTTTCCCATCCCTCTACTGCTTAAGTTGTTTAATTAAAAAAATGCATTGGAAAAAGAACCAAGTGACTGGTGCATATATCGGTGGGTGCAAAGCCCAGACTCTAAGTTTCTGGTATGGTGAACTGTAAATAAGGGGTAATGGCAAAGACCCAAAATAACAACCAGCAGCTCCTTTGGGGGTCAGTGCTACACTTACTAAGGAGCAACCACAGGTACTGCTTGGTAAACTCGATCAAAAGCCTTTGCCTGATCCAATGTCAGAAAATACTTTCCCCAGCCTGCAGCCCTGCATCTCTCCAAGGCCTCCCAGACAGCTAAAACCATTATGAGGGTGCTCCTACCCTGGACTGAACAGTGCTGATAGCGAGAAAGCAAAGACTCTGCCACTGACGATAGGCGCTAGAAAAATATCTTTGCCAGCACCTTTCTATCGACATTGGGAAGGCTGATGGGGCGCCAATTCTCAATCATCGAATGATCTTTACCTTTTGAAAGAAGAATCACAGCCGAGTGCCTCTTGGAAGGGGAAAGCATCTAATTGGCTGAACAAAAAGAAGGCCAAAAAACAAGCTCTTACTGACTTAATGCTGGCGACATTTATTGTCACCACTTGTAACGGAGGGGGAACCGTCATTTGGGTTATTTGGTGGATTGTTTCTTAGCTCCCCTCTGCTGCTCATCACCAGAAGCCTCTCTCTTTTTTAAGGCCGCCTCCAACTCTATTTCTGAATCTGAACTTTGCTCCAAAGAAGCCCCAGATGAGGAAATATCTAACTTAGAGGACCTATGACAGTTGGAGACAGGCACTGGAGCTTCCTGTCGCCGTTCCGTCCTCACCGCCTGCCTCTTCCGCCGCCCGACCTTCCTTCTCTCCTCCAGGTAACTGCAGGTCAGCTTCAGAGATGCCCTCATCTCTTACTTTTTTTTTAAGTCTTCACAGAAGACTTCTTTACAGAGGAAGAAGCAGCACCCTTTTTGATACTCGCTACCAGTCCTGGTGGGGGTGCTTCCTTTAAGTCAGACTTAGGAGGGGGACACTCATGGGGGCTCACTGACTCGGGGGCCACAGACTTGGAGGGTTCTGACACAAGAGGAGTGGGTACAATAGCCTGGGGGGACACAGAGGCAGATACAGAAGGAATACTTACAGACACAGGAGGGGTGGCCACAGGAATTTGGGAGGGATCCTGAACAGGACCAGGGGAGTCGGTCACCGCAGAGAAGGATGGTACACCAGGGGCCTCACCCTCCATCCTGTCCAGCCTCAACAGGTCATCTATTTATCTATCTATCTTTTGCCATATTGTGCCAGGCCTCAGGACATCGGCCGTAGGGGTGACCAAGGAACTGGCACAGGTTGCACCATATCATCTTGGTGCAGTCTTTAGCCACATTACTCTGACCCCGAGACATTGAACATATCAAGGCTGAACAGGAGGAGCTCAAATGCCCCTTTTCTTCACAGCAGTGACACAGCTTTGGCTGACCAGGGTAGAAAACAATCATCTTATCCCTCCCTATAAAAGCTGAGGAGGGCAGGTTACGGACAACATTCCCATCCCTGGCCAACCTGACTGTTACTGACCAACCCCCAGTCCAGATGTTACGTTCATCAAGGATTTTATTGGGCTTAGTCAAAACCTCACCATAATTCTTTAACCAGACCTCTAGATCCGAGCAGGAACACTCTCATTAGTGAGAATAATTGTGATCTTTTTCACTGTTGACCTCTTGGAAACTGAAACTGGGGCCAGACCTTCCCATTCGGGTCTTGACTTGCACTGAGCCTCATATCGCTCCCAGAACAGGTCAAGACCCTCTGGCCTGGTGAAGTATCAGTCATGCACACATTCAATTTCCCATCAGGAATAGTCACAGTTTCTGCTGCAATACCGGCTGTCACCTGAAGCTGTGCTGTAGAGACTTCAGTAACTGTGGGGCAAACAGCTTTGGACTCAGCTAAAGGAGGGTTAATTGGTTGGGCTGAGACTTGTAGTTCCTCTACAGAAATGACATTTTTTTAAATGTAACTTTTGCTGCACTGCAGCATCAGCAGGCACAGCATTTCTGCACATAGCATTAGCAACTTGATTGTCACTGGGCACACTTTCAGCATTACTCTTGGTGTTAAATGGTACAAAAACAGTTTTATCCCCTGCTTGGGGCAAACTGATTCCCCCGCATAGGAGACTCCATTGCCTGGATGGCCCTCAGCATGCCTCCTGAGTCCTGGGAAGGCATGGGGCTGCTTACCTGTCCCTGAGGGCAGAGGAGGTTAGAACACGGGGTATCCATTTCCACAATAACCTTTGCCATCGCTGCAAACCTTTGATCATTGCTAAACTTCTTCTTGAAAGGCCCATCTCTTCCTTCCATCATGGGCATAATGGTCTCCTGGTGTTCCACCCGGACTTTAGCCAGTTGAATGTACGAATCTATTGATCTGCGGTTCCGGTTATGCATGCCCTCGCCCTGCCTTCGCAAACACTTTAGCTCTGCTCTCAGTTTGTGAGGCCAGACTTCTTATGGCTTTCTTCTTGTCACTCTTCCATAAAGAGCACGACTAATAGTTGTCCTGTGGACAGATTCTCCCACCTGAGCTGTGGATCTCTGCAGATCCTCCAGAGTTACCATGGACCTCTTGGCTCTTCTCTGATGAATGCTCTCCTTGCCCGGCCGGTCAGTTTAAGTGGACGGCCATGTCTTGGTAGGTTTGCAGTTGTGCCATACTCTTTCCATTTTCCGATGATGGATTGAACAGAGCTCCGTGAGATGTTCAAAGCTTGGGATATTTTTTTATAACCTAACCCTGCTTTATACTTCTCCACAACTTTATCCCTGGCCTGTCTGGTGTGTTCCTTGGGCTTCATGATGCTGTTTGTTCACTAAGGTTCTCTAACAAACCTCTGAGGGCTTCACAGAACAGCTGTATTTATACTGAGATTAAATGACACACAGGTGGACTCTATTTACTAATTAGGTGACTTCTGAAGGCAATTGGTTCCTCTAGATTTTAGTTAGGGGTATCAGAGTAAAGGGGACTGAATACAATGCCCCCCCCCCCCCCACACACACACACACACACACACACACACTTTTCACATATTTATTTGTAACAAATGTTGAAAACCATTTTCCTTCCACTTCACAATTATGTGCCACTTTGTGTTGGTCTATCACATAACATCCCAAAAATGTGAAAAATTTCAAGGGGTATGAATACTTTTTCAAGGCACTGTACAACATCCACCAAACTATGGATACAGTATATTATTTGGTAGGTGTTATGTCGTGAAATATTGTTACTATTAAAAATAAATAGAAAAAGCACACATTATATATCTCTCTCTCTTTATAAATATAGTATATAGTATCTATATCTATCTATATACAGTATATATACAGTATCTCACAAAAGTGAGTACACCCCTCACATTTTTGTAAATATTTTATTATATCTTTTCATGTGACAACACTGAAGAAATGACACTTTGCTACAATGTAAAGTAGTGAGTGTACAGCTTGTATAACAGTGTAAATTTGGTGTCCCCTCAAAATAACTCAACACACAGCCATTAATGTCTAAACCGCTGGCAACAAAAGTCAGTACACCCCTAAGTGAAAATCTCCAAATTGGGACCAAAGTGTCAATATTTTCTGTGGCCACTATTATTTTCCAGCACTGCCTTAACCCTCTTGGGCATGGAGTTCACCAGAGCTTCACAGGTTGTCACTGGAGTCCTCTTCCCCTCCTCCATGATGACATCACGGAGCTGGTGGATGTTAGAGACCTTGCGCTCCTCCACCTTCTGTTTGAGGATGTCCCACAGATGATCAATAGGGTTAGCTCAGTTTGGCCAGGTGGCCCGCCCTAGGAAGAGTTCTGGTGGTTCCAAACGTCTTCCATTTACTGATGATGGAGGCCACTGTGCTCACTAGGACCTTCAATGCTGCAGAAATGTTTATGTGCCCTTCCCAAGATCTGTGTCTTCATACAATCCTGTCTAATGCCATGTACATACGAGCGGAATGTCCGACAGAAAAAGTCAGACGGGAGCTTTTCATCGTATATTCCGATCGTGTGTATGCCTCGTGGGACTTTTTATGTCGAAAATTCTGACGGACCTAGAAAGAGAACATGTTCTAAATTTTTCCGACGGAACCAATTCCTATCGGGAAAAACGCTCGTCTGTATGCTGTTCCGACGTACCAAAAACAGCGCATGCTCTGAAGCAAGTACGAAAAGGAAGCTATTGGCTACTGGCTATTGAACTTCCGTTTTCTAGTCCCGTCGTACGTGTTGTACGTCACCGCGTTCTGGACGGTCGAAATTTGGTGTGACCGCGTGTATGCAAGACAGCTTGAGCGGAATTCCGTCGGAACTCCGTTGGAAAAACCTTCAGAATTTATTCAGGACATTAGAGGTCTACAGACAATTCCTTGGACTTCATGGCTTGGTTTGTGCTCTGACATGCACTGTTACCTGTGGGACCTTCTATAGACAGGTGTGTGCCTTTCCAAATCATGTCCAATCAAATGGATGTAACACAGGTGGACTCCAATCAAGTTGTAGAAACATCTGAAGGATGATCAGTGGAAACAGGAGGCACCTGAGCTCAATTCTGAGTGTCATGGCAAAGGCTGTGATACTTATGTACTGTACATGGTATTTTTTTGGTATTTTAATTTGAATAAATTTGCAAAGATTTCAAACAAACTTCTTTCACGTTGTCAATTTTCAGAAAAATAATGAATCTAATCCATTTTGGAATAAGACTGTGACATAACAAAATGTGGAAAAAGTGAATACTTTTCGGGTGCACTGTATAAATATATATATATGTCACAGAACATAAAATAACAAATGATTTGAATCTTCAAAGGGGACTTGTAAGTCACGAGAACAATGCGTCATGTGTTATACGAAGGGGCAATATGGGCCCTGGCTCATTATCTCAGCCACTTAGTGAAGCTATTGAAACCACAATCAGAGGGGGATGAAATTTGAGGTCGCTTTCAGTGGACTGATCGCAGAGAGGAAAGTGTCGCTCTTAAAAGGCGAAGAGCCTTTTGCCTTGATATCTTCCTCTTTACCGCGGCTGATAAAATATTACCTTTCCTGCACATCAAAAGGAAGCGGGACAGATTAATGGTCTATTAGTTCTTGCACTTGTTACAAGGCGAGCGGGACTCAGACAGCGCCATCTGTTTTCCGCGCCGCCACAAAACATTTTGCTGAAAGATTTGAAAAGAATGGGGGAAAACAGGCCACTGGCCAACGGCTAAGTATTTCAAGTAATATTCATGGGAGTAAGGCAATCTGCCTAGGAGAGGTGTGCTTCCGTAACTCTGTTTCTGGAACGTGCTGGGAGAAGGTTCTAAAGACTACAAGGATCAGTCGATGGCTGACTGGTACTATAGGGAACCATTCCCTAAAACCCCACGGCACAACTGGACGATAACTAGGCAGCCCCATGCATTGCAAGGTCTAGTTGGTTTCAAAGAAGAGATTTAATAATATTTATGCATAGATATATTTCAGTAGGGTACAATGGTGGCTAAGTGGTGAGACCCTTAGCTTTGCAGTACTGGAGTTGTGGATTCATGTTCTCCAATCTCCAACCTCCATTATGTTATTTGTAAATGTATATATTCTCTGTGTTTCTGTAGATCTCTTCTGAGAGCTCTGGTTTCCATTGTTTGGCAGAGTGGACACATGAGGTTATCCTAGCAGTGTTGTTATACAATTGTATTATAATGATATTATTCAGGGGTCTCCAAAGTTTCTAAACAAATGTCCTATCTTTGGTATCAGAGGAATTATTAGTTGGTGTCAGTGAGAGGAATAGTGCCCCATCATTGGTGTCAGTGAGAGGAATAGTGCCCCATCATTGGTGTCAGTGAGAGGAATAGTGCCCCATCATTGGTGTCAGTGAGAGGAATAGTGCCCCATCATTGGTGTCAGTGGAAGGAAGTGTCCCATCATTGTTGTCAGTGGGAGGAATAGTGCCCCATCATTGTTATCAGTGGAAGGAATAGTGCCCCATCATTGGTGTCAGTGGGAGGAATTGAGCCCCATCATTGATATCAGTAGAAGGAATAGTGCCCTATTGTTGGTGTCAGTGGGAGGAATGGTGCTTCATCATTGGTATCAGTAGGAGGAATACTGCCCCATCATTGGTGTCAGTGGTAGTAATAGTGCTCCATCATTGGTGTCAGTGGGATGAATAGTGCCCCATCATTGGTGTCAGTGGGAGGAATAGTGCCCCATCATTTGTATCTGTGGCAGGAATAGTGCCCATCATTGGTATCTGTGGAAGGAATAGTGCTCCATCGTTGGTGTCAGTGGGAGGAATAGCGCCCTATTGTTGGTGTCAGTGGGAGGAGTAGTGCCCCAAGGGCCAGATAAAGGCAAGCAAAGGGCCACATTTGGCCCCCGGGGCACAGTTTGGAGACTAGTGATATTGATACATATGATATGGTTACTGGGCAGACAGTTTCTAAACACGCGCCCTTCATCCATCACTCTCCACTTAGACAGTTTCTAAACCCCAGATGATCTCAATAGTTTCCTTGGTCTGTGGTGCAAGACAGCAAGGATAAAAATGTAAGTGGCGCAGCAATGTCCAATAGTCCAGACACAATTACTTTCCAGTAAGGGTCAGAGGGACAATCAAAACAGAAGCCAGTACGTTTCAGTTGCCAAACCAGCTGCTGATGAGACTTGTGCAGAAGATCACGTTGGATAAAATATGATACAAATTTCAGTCAATGTTCAGACTTTATACATTGCTTCCAATTGCCTGCCCTGATGAAGGGGGTGTTTTTGGACCCACAGAATGCATTGGAAACAGTGACGTCTCCAGCTTTCATATTTAGGGGGGGCACATGGGGGGACAGGGACAAAAGTAGGGGGGCAACTATAAAATGCAATTTTATATATATATATATATATATATATATATATCTCCTGGCGCCCTTTACTACGATCCCACAATGGCCCTTTCACATGTTCTGCAGTGAGCTCCCTTCCTACTGTATTGGGGCCCCCAGGGTGGCAGAAAACAAGAGATATATGTCACCAGCATACCAAGAAAATATAACTGTCCAAAACAGCGGGAGAACTATCAGGTTTACAAAGGTTGTCTTGCCACCGGGCCCTGGTGTTCTGCCACTGTGGGGTTCCCCAGCCTCCTCTTGCTGTCCTGCCCCTGCTATTGACAGCGCTGGTCTGGCATCTCTTGGAATTTACAGGCTGGTTCTCCTGTCCTAAGGACGGGAGAAATCATTCTGTTTTTTTCAGTAACTGAGAGTCCTGGTAGAGTCCTTCCTGCATCTCGCTCTTCTCCCTGCCAATGAGGATGCAGGGGAAGGAGCAGATCGGGCGGCCGTGGTTGTGTGAGCGCTCCCAATATTCAGTGTCAGCGAGCAGAGGGAGGGGGAGGTATCACCCGCAGGAGCTGACTGGGGACACTCTCCCTCTTAGACATTGCATTTTTGTTAAAAAAAAAAAATTAATTGGGGGGGCACATGGTGGGGCACAGCATAATGTTGGGGGGGTTAGGGCCCCCTCTGGCCCCCCTAGTGATGCCATTGATTGGAAATGCTTTTAAATGTCCCATTGAACCTTACTGGAATAAAACTGTGTCTAGATCAGCCTTTCTCAGCCTTTTCAACACAGGGGAATACTTGAAATAACTTTACGGCGTCAATGAACCCCTGCTAAAAATGACTATCTACAACTTAGGATAAATTAGTGTGATGGTCACTGGGAAGAATGCTTCTTGTGGTCATAAGGAAAAATTACCCCCTTACACATATATAAAAATATCAATGGTTTCATTGGAAACGTATCTGAGAGGCAGACATTTCTCATTGCTCAAGGAGCCCCAAGCAACCTCTGGAGGAACCCTAGGGTTCTATGGAACCCTGGTGGAGAAAACCCTGGTCTAGAAAGTGATGGCGAACCTTGGCACCCCAGATGTTTTGGAAGTACATTTCCCATGATGCTCAGCTACACTGCAAAGTGCATGAGCATCATGGGAAGCGTAGTTCCAAAACATCTTGGATGCCAAGGTTCGCCATCACTGGTCTAGACTATTGTGCAGTGGTGTGGCGCTTTAATGCTTATTGGGTTTCCACTGGAACTGAAACACTGGGAAAGCCAGTTTGGATAGCAAAAAGGTGCAATGGGGGGCAAATATCAAAACTGGAGAAGACAGAATCTGGAGCAGCTGTGCATGGTGACCAATCAACTTCTCTCTTTCATTTTGAAACTTGAAGCGGAACTTTATCTATAACAACTTGATAAAAAAAAATGTTCTTTAGCAAGAAACATACTTTCCACATTAGTAATTTTGCTACTGACAAGTGCAGATTTCACTAGAGAAGTCTGGTCAGAAGTGGTCTTCATGGAAGAATTGTGGCCAAAAAGCCACCATACCTCCGACAAGGCTAAGCGACTCAACCATACAGGAAAATATAGGAACTGAAGTGCAGAAAATGGCAACAGGTGCTCTGGACTGAAGAGTCAAAATGTGAAATATTTGGCTGTGGCAGTTGTTGGCGAAGGGCTGGAGAGCAGTACAATAATGAGTGTCTGCAGCCAACTGTAAAGCATGGTGGAGGTTCCTTGCAAGTTTGGGGCTGCATTTCTACAAATGGAGTTGGAGATTTAGTCAGGATCAATGGTGTCCTCAATGCTGAGAAATACAAGCAGATACTTCTCTATCATGCCATACCATCAGGCCCCAACCACCCCAAACATACAGCCAATGTCATTAAGAACTATCTTCAGCACAAGGAGTCCTAAAAGTGATAGTTTGGCCCCCCCAGAACCCTGATCTCAACAACTTTGAGTCTGTCTGGGATGACATGAAGAGACAGAGGAATTTGAGGCAGCCGACATCCACAGAAGATCTGTGCTTAGTTCTCCAACTATGTACATAGAACAACCTACCTGCCGAGTTCCTTCAACAACTGTGTGCAAGTCTACCTAGAAGACGGCAAAGCGTGGTGGTGGTGGTGGGGGGGGAATCATCCCAAACATTGATTGGATTTGGATTTCTCTTCTCTTCATTTACATTCTATTTTAATTGATAAAAATATACTATTAACACTTCTATTTCTGAAAGCATTCTTCATTTACAGCATTAACATCACACCTGCCTAAAACGTTTGCATAGTAGTGTATACCTATATATCTCATATAATATATGTGGCAGGATTGTCAGAAGAACGGGTCCCAGAGGACCTGTTGTCACAATGGAGTGATGGCTTTGGAAAAACCTGAACCCCCCCTTCCCCCCCAGAGTCTTTCAGTGCTGCACTTGTTAAAATAAATGACTATGAAGAAAAATAAACAATCGGAGGCTGTAATGACAAAGTGGGAAGACCTATTAGCTTTTAATTAGGACGATAAGATGCAGCTGTTCTTGCCTTAGTGCCTAAACCATTACTGAGCTATACGCTAAGAGAGGAGGGAAGTTATATGAATCACATTTGTGGTATACCAGTTACATCGGGATGTACCAAGCCGAGATTCCTTCACTCTCATAAATGCTGTCATAATGCCGCGTACACACGATCGGACTTTACGGCATACTTGGTCCGGCGTACCTGATTTCGTCGGACAATTCGATCGTGTGTGGGCTCCAGCGGACTTTGTTTTATCAAAAGTTTGACGGACTTAGATTTCTATCTGACGGACTCGAGTCCGGTCAAAAAGTCCGCTCGTCTGTATGCTAGTCTGACGGACAAAAACCGAGGCTAGGGCAGCTATTGGCTACTGGCTATCAACTTCCTTGTTTTAGTCCGGAGTACGTCATCACGTACGAATTCGTCGGACTTTGGTTGATTGTGTGTAGGCAAGTCTGTTCATTCAGAAAGTCCGTCGTAAAGTCTGTCGAAAAGTCTGCCGGGCAAAGTATGCCGTAAAGTCCGGTCGTGTGTAGGCAGCATTAGTCTTTATTAGATGCATTTCATCTCTTATGGCAGGAAAAATAAGAGGAGCAAAAATTACTGAGAACATTTTTGGCTTAAAGTGGACCTTTTCATTAATTTACAAGCCTGAATGAATAGCATCCTGATATGTCATTATGTACAGAAACCATATAATTTCTCAGAAAAACTCCACCTTCCATTTATTAATGATTTAAAAGCCATTCTTCCTCTCCAGTCAGTGACTTCGCCTAACTTTGTAACATTGTAACTTTGTAGAGAGTCACAAGGTGAGAGGCTACAACATTGTAACTTTGTAGAGAGTCACAAGGTGAGAGGCTACAACATTGTAACTTTGTAGAGAGTCACAAGGTGAGAGGCTGCAACATTGTAACTTTGTATCCAGTCACAAGGTGAGAGGCTGCAACATTGTAACTTTGTAGAGAGTCACAAGGTGAGAGGCTACAACATTGTAACTTTGTAGAGAGTCACAAGGTGAGAGGCTGCAACATTGTAACTTTGTAGAGAGTCACAAGGTGAGAGGCTGCAACATTGTAACTTTGTAGGGAGTCACAAGGTGAGAGGCTGCAGCAGGGTCTGAACATTTTTGGGAAATCATCACAGACCAGGTAGGGGTTCCTGGCCCCGGATGATGACTGGGCTTTTGTCAGGTGTTTACTGCTGTCTATGTCCCCATAGAAAAAAAAATCCTGACAGAGGTCTAAATAGTCTTTTCATTGCTAGAAAATGTTTTGCCTGTGACCCTGCCAATGGAGATCTCTCTTTCAATGACATAAAAGGTAGATACTGTATACCCTTTCCTCACTTTATTCAAAACTTAAAGCACAATTTAGGGTATGGATAGTTTTGCTTAGTTACATTGTTTCAGCTTGGACCAATGTAAGCATGTATGTGCCATACCTGTGGAATCCCTGTGGAATCACTGTAATAAGCACCATTACCACTGTGAACCCACTATCTTCCAGGCCCCTGCCCTACTGCTTAGTAAACAAAGGGGATTGACCGCTTGGCACAAGTGGCATATAGAGAACACTTTTCTTAATGTGTGCAAAGTGTTCTCTGATTGGCTGAGTTAAAGATTGCAACGTCACTGTCCTACTTACCCTCACCACAATCCAGCGCTGTTCCCAGCAGTCCTCCTCTTTGGGCAGAATGACAGTTATGTTAAAAGATACCAGGTGGTCTGGGGGGGGGGGGGGGTAGCTACATTCCAGAATTTTGCTACAAAGTAGAATTAAAAACCCCAACAGTGGGCCATACCTTTGTAATGTATGTTGAAAAGGCCACTTGTAGCCTCCATCAGTGTGACAACATAGGACCAGGTACAGTGTGTTGTCACCCTATCCTTTACCAATAATCAGTACCAGGACAAGGTCATCCAGAGCCCGGGGCAGGCATGCCAAACTGCGCCCCCCCTCAAGATGTATTAACATTATTCAGTACAAATATGCCCCCATGCTGAAATCCCCTCCCAGCACAAATCTTTGCCCCCATCCTCCAAATCCCCCCCCCTCGCCAGAAAAAGTCACTCCTCCTAGCACATATCCTCTACCCCTCACATTTCCCCTCTAAATACACATCCTCTCCTCTCCCACTCCAAATCCCCCTCCTAGCACAAATCCACCCTCTAAATTTCCCCTCCTACCACAAATGCCCCCTCCCCAAACAAAAATGTCCCCTCCTAGCACAATTCTCCTCCCCACCCCTTTACCATATCACAGCACAGATCCCCCCCTCCTAGCACAAATCCTCTTCCTCCACCCCCCCTCCCAAAACACAAAATTCCCCTAAACCCCCACTCCTTACCCCCGCTACCTGCCCAAATTGTTTCTCTGAACACAAATCCCCTACCCCTCCATCTCCTCGCAGCACCCCCCCCCAACATCACATGAAACCACAGTGCCCAGGGCAGCCGCCCCTCCTGCCCACCCTTTGTCCCGGCCCTGCCAATGATTTTCAAAGAACCAAGGATTATTTTAATATAAGCTGCAGGTTTAAAAAAGAATGAAAAATAATTTTGATAAAGATCATTTGAGATTCTAGTGGTCGGCGTTACGTTTACAGTTTTCTTAGGCAGGATGGCAATCTATACTTCCTATTGTACAGATGACCACTAGAGGGCGAGACTACAATTCTACATATAAAATACCATCATAAAAATGTGAAACAGCAACATTGTAAATGTATTGCAGTGTCATCAAAATTTTTTTTCCAGGTAAACAATATCATAACATCTCAGAATGTGATCTCACAGAGAACAGTCTCCCTCTGTAAGGAAATTGCAGAGTTGCGAACTGATACATTCTAAACAATGAGATAAATCTACAATTTCCACAACTGATAATTGCTACATCTTACCGGCTTCCACAAAATGTACAAAGTAGAAAATTAAATTAAATGTACCAGGTCAACAATTCTATTTTTCCTGGCACCAAATCACACTGCCAGCAGAAAAAATCCTTCCCCTCCCCCCCCCCCCCCTTCTTCTTGGATTTGGTCATTTTGGGTTGTTAAATTCTTCTAAATCTCCTGCTGGATGGGATCATAAATATCTTGATTGTGTTGTGTTGATTGACAGGGTTGGGAAGGATTAAGGACGGATTAGAGCATGCAAGGCTCGCAATGCCCTTACTCGGTCACTAACTGCACACTTATGATCCACATTAACTGCATAATCAAATTAGTGGCGCTGGTTAATGCGTGCGTTTTTTCGAGGCTGATCTCAGAGTGTTTCAGAAAACGTGGAATTCTACAAATGGACCCACTCCTAGCGTTTGCTCCGAGCGCCTGCCAACAAAAACACATCATTTTCGTTGACAGCGTAATAGAGCTGGGCAAAAGTAAACATTCGCAAAGAACTTAATATCCCTTTCCATCGTTTTACTGCTAAGTTCAATATTCCCCCCATGTTCAGCCACCAAAGTGACATGTGTGATGTGTTCTGTACCCAATCCTAGCGCTCTCTGCTTTCACTTTCAACTCTCAATTAGTTCTGAATGCTTAATTCACCATTTATCTTGTGTGTGTTTGTGTGCAATGCTCTTTTTTGTGTTGTGTTTTTATTATAATTGATATGGAGATGTACAGTATCTCACTTCATGATGCTGTTTGTTCACGAAGACCCCATTCACACAGGGACGACTTGTCAGGCGACCTAGTCGCCTGACAAGTCGCCTCCCGTTCTGTACTATGGAGCCGTTCTAAGGGGAGCGACGCAAGTCGCTCCGACTTAGAAAAAGGTTCCTGTACGACTTCGGGGGCGACTTGGGGCGACTTGCATAGACTTCTATGCAGAAGTCGTTTTGCAAGTCGCCCGGCCATTCATTTGCAGGTCGCCTCGCTGAGGCGACCGGCAAGTCGTGTTGCCCCTGTGTGAATGGGGTGTGAGGTTCTCTAAAAAACCTCTGAGGGCTTCACAGAACAGCTGTATTTATACTGAGATAAATTACACACAGGTGGACTCTATTTACTAATTAGGTGACTTCTGAAGGCAATTGGTTCCACTAGATTTTAGTTAGGAGTATCAGAGTAAAGGGGGGCTGAATACAAATGCCCCCCCACACTTTTCATATATTTATTTGTAACAAATGTTGAAAACCATTTATCATTTTCCTTCCACTTCACAATTATGGGCCACTTTGTGTTGGTCTATCACATAAAATTCCAATAAAATACATTTAGGTTTTTGGTTGTAACATGACAAAATGTGGATATATATATACAGTATCTCACAAAAGTGAGTACACCTTTTCACATTTCTGTAAATATTTTCTTGTATCTTTTCATGTGACAACACTGAAGAAATGACACTTTGCTACAATGTAAAGTAGTGAGTGTACAGCTTGTGTAAATTTACTGTCCCCTCAAAATAACTCAACATACAGCCATTAATGTCTAAACCGCTGGCAACAAAAGTCAGTACACCCCTAAGTGAAAATCTCCAAATTGGGACCTCACAAATGCTCTTCTGGAAGAATGGTCAAACATTCCCATAGACACACTCCTAAACCTTGTGGACAGCCTTCCCAGAAGAGTTGAAGCTGTTATAGCTGCAAAGGGTGGGCCAACTCAATATGGAACCCTAAGGATGAAGATTGGGAAGTCATTAAAGTTCATGTGTGTGTAAAGGCAGGCGTCCCAATACTTTTGGTAATATAGTGTATTTAAAACGAAAACATCCCATATATGCTTTCACAGATCGTGTAACCAAGGGAAATGCCACTGTACACTTTTGTTTTTGGCAACTGATTATGTCAATGACTTATCTCAATACTTGTTTTATTATATACACATAAGCTGTATGATGTTTTCTTTGTAGTGTTTATTAAAATGTAACGCTTATTTTTGGAAAATAAAGGAATTACAAAAAAAAAAAAAAAAAAACGAAAACATTGAATCGATCTGAATTCATTGTGAAAAATAGTTGGTTCTATTTAATTCAAAATTCGAATTTCGATAGACAGCTATATTCTTTTTATTTTATTCTATTCGAAATTTAAATTGCAAGATTCGAATTTCAGGAAGACAGCTATATTCTTTCTATTTTATTCTTGTTTTATTCTATTCAATTCTTTTCTATTATTTGTTTTCTATTCTATTCCTTTTTTTTTATTCTTTTCAATTCTTTTATTTTCCATTCTATTCCTTTATTTTTAGTTATTTTATTTTCTATTCTGTTTTATTCTATTTTATTCTTTTAGAAATTCAAATTTTGGAAGACGGCTATATTCTAATACACACAGTCTTTGAAGTAAATCTGCAATAGTCAGCCATATATTTACATTTCAAATCTGTTTTCAAATTAGGATAATTCGTTATTTTGGACAAAATTTTGATTCGTTTTTTCAGATTCATTTAAAGTCATTACTATTGTAACTTGGAAATTTGGATACATCCGAATATCCACATAACAAACATTTTGTGCAATCATTATTTACCAGGTACTCCGTTGCAGGAATTTGGATCCCAGGTGGCGCCCCCTAGGCTCACTCTGCTCCAACACCATGAATCATGAGTCTGGAAGACACCAGGAAATAAGTCTAGAGCAAAGATGTGAACTGCAGGTATCAATGTAGTGCAATACGTCATTTGGTAAGAGTCCAATGGTCAGGACCAACTGCAAATATTGATAACCAGGAATAAGTCAGATGTCAGGGAACACAGCAGATGGGGTTGGCCAGGAACAAGCTAGAGGTCAGGGTAGGCAATAGAAATGGATAACCAAGGATAAGCCAGAGGTCAGGGCAGGCAGCAGACATGGATAACAGGGAACAAGCCAGAGGTCAGAGCAGGCAGCAGACATGGATAACCAGGAATAAGCCAGAGGTCAGAGCAGGCAGCAGACATGGATAACCAGGAATAAGCCAGGGGTCAAAGCAGGAAGCAGAAATGGATAACAAGGAACAAGCCAGAGGCCAGGGCAGGCAGCAGACATGGATATCCAAGAACATGCAGAGGTTAGGGCAGGCAGCAGACTAGGATAACCAGGAACAAACCAAAGGTCACGGCAGGCAGCAGACATGGATAACCATGAATAAGCCAGAGGTCAGGGCAGGCAGCGGACAAGGATAACCAGGAAAAAGCCAGAGGTCAGGGCAGGCATTGGACAAAGATAACCAGGAACAAGCCAGAGGTCAGGGCAGACAGTGGACAAGAATAATCAAGAACAAGACAGAGGTCAGGGCAGGCAACAGACATGGATAACCAGGGACAGGCCAGAGTTTAGGGCAGGATACAGAAATGGATAATCAGGAATTAGCCAGAGGTCAGGGCAGGCAACAGACAGGTAACAGACATGGATAACCAGGGACAGGCCAGAGGTCAGGGCAGGATACAGACATGGATAATCAGGATTTAGCCAGAGGTCAGGGAAGGCAGCAGACATAGATAATTGGAATAAGCCAGAGGTCAGGGAAGGCAGCAGACACAGGTAACAGGAATAAGCCAGAGGTTAGGGCAGACAGCAGACATGGATAACCAGGAAACAAAACCAGAGGTCAGCTTTAATGGACAGGGATGCAGGGTGGATATCAGGAAGCTCCCCAATGGCATGGCAGCTAGCTAGTGATAGCGTTGCTCAGGCAGCAAGTCAGGAGCTGCAAAAAGTTGAAATGTGTTGGGAAGAGGGATAGGTCACCCCATTGGCTGCTTAACAGGAAGAATACTGCTCTGACTACAATGTAGTTGCAGCCGACACTACCCTCAGATACTGGAAACAGGCATGGCTGTGACACTCTGGGTAAAACCTAAAAGTGTGCATGGCTTGGACAAGAAGGCCTGGCTTGCAGTCTCCGCTCTAAATTATGTCAATTATGGTGTTCTGTCGGTTGAGGTCATGACTCTGTGCAGGCCAGTCAAGTTCCTCAACCCCAAACTCGCTCATCCATTTTTTTTATGGAACTTGCTTTGTGCACTGGTCCAAATCATTTGGTGGAGGGGGGGGGGATTATGGTGTGGGGGTTGTTTTTCAGGGGTTGGGCTTGGCCCCCTTAGTTCCAGTGAAGGGAACTCTTAAGGCGTCAGCATACCAAGACGTTTTGGACAATTTCATGCCCCCAACTTCATGGGAACAGTTTGGGGATGGCCCCAGCTCCCTTTAAAATGGAACACATATGAGTAATATCGGTTATGTGGCTATTAGATTAATTTAACGCCATAACTGCATTTAATCAGCCGCAGAGCCTAAGTAATTCTTACATGTTGGGTTATAGAAGGACGAGGTGGCATCCTTCTATTTTGTCATGGCACATACACACACAGAGGCACCTTAGAATCTTCCAGGAGGAGTTATTCGAGGTAACATAAGGAGGATACTGAATGTTTGCGCACGAGATCTGGCAGTTGCCTGTATGGCTAGACGCAGGGAGGCCATGCCTCTGTTATCTTACATAACAGCCTCAGGAGATTCCATCCCATGGAGGCCTTGTCTGCTGCGCTCCAGCTCATCCCACAACAACACAAACTCCATCAAGTTCATCGGTGTGTCTATGCAGAGGTCACTGACAAAACTGTTATTGTATGGAGAGCCCAGCAAACAATAACATCCTCGTGTATCATTAATCATTCTCAGGAAACAGCAGATATGCTTGAGAAGACAAAGGGCTGCATGCAGCGTAATGGCTTTCCTGGGCAGCACTGTATCATGTCCCAATAAGATGATTAATGAACTGCAGGAAACTGTATCTTCCTACCTGAGAGCAAACCATGATATTATCTTCCAATCGAATCCAGCCATACACTGTGCTGCCACCGCAAAACCATGACACAAGTTCATCCTCATTAACAATCATCTGGGCAGTGAAGAAGTCCAAAGGAATTTGTATACAGATGTATATATGGCTTATGAAACATCACATACTGTACATCAGAGGTGTTACTAGAACCTTCAGGGCGCCAGTACAAGATACCATGAAGGGCCCCCTAACCCCCAGCCGGGGCCCCTACCACTGATCCGGGGCTCTTTAATCCCATTGTAGGACCCTTTAATACTGTGCCGCAGCAGGCCCCCCTCCTGCCACCTTGGGGGTCCCCCCACGGTGGCGGAATGCCAGGGCACGGTCGCTAGTGCAACTTTTGTAACCCCGGTAGTTCCGCCACTGGTGTCAGTAGTTTTTTATTTTTGTTATTTTTTTTTTTTTACCATTTTAAAAAAAAATTTTTAAGCCTAACTCCACAAAAAATATTCCACTCTGGGTGATCTCTGTACACTGCAAGGATTATAACAAACTTTGTTGCAGATTCCTACCTTTTTTTTATTCTGAAGAAATCCTTGTGTGTTTGTCTCTGCCTCTGTTCTGAGTGGGTCTAATGCCGTGTACACACGACCGGACTTTTCGACAGCAAAGGTCCGACGGAACGAATCTGCCGGACAATTCGATCGTGTGTGTGGGCTTCATCGGATCTTTGCTCTCGAAAAATCAGACGCACTTTAGAAATAAAACGTTTCAAATCTTTCCGACGGACTTGAGTCTGGTCGCAAAATCCGTTCGTTAGTATGCTAGTCTGACGGACAAACAACGACGCAAGGGCAGCTATTGGCTACTGGCTATGAACTTCCTTTATTCTAGTCCGGTCGTACGTCATCACGTTCAAATCAGTCGGACCCTTTAGATGTGTTCCTATTGAAAGTATCTCTCCAAAAATGACATTTTTGTTGCAGGGGATGCCTGAAATCTGACTTGTTTCTTAGTGCAGACTTCTGGGAAAATTGGTGAGCCAATCACACAAGCAGGAAATGATGTTTCTGGGGGGGGGGGGTGGCTGTAGATTGAAAAGGAAAGGTAATTTTTTAATAACATTCAATCACAATATGATTAGTGTCACAATTATATGTGCTTTATTATTTTTTCTTTATTTGCTTTTTTTTTCCCATACGAAAGTGGAGTTACAATTTAACAATTTTTTAAAATGGTTTTTAATTTTTTTTTTTTTTTTTTTTTTTTAGGCTTCCATTGAGGGGGCTTTGGTGAGATTTTAGGGGACTAACATCACAGACCTGTGATGTTTCACCTTTGAAGGACACAGCCCTCAATCTCTATCTCTGCAGCCTCAGCTGCACTGAGTGAATGAAGAGGAATAATTCTATACAGAACACGGTTTACTATGCTTCAGTGATGAATTGACACAGTGAATGATTGGTACCGATTGCTCACTGTGTTCATTCAGGAAAGGAAGGGGCCAGTAAATGACATATTTTCTAACCCCTTCCTCTGCTCTCCATACTGAAACATCCCCCTGTGTGCCTGCAGCAGCTGCCTGTCAGAGAGGAAAGGAGGGAAGCCAGCAGCACTGCGGGGGGAAAGGGGCACACAGGGGGGCCCGGACAGCAGATGGAAGAGACGCATGTGCTAGAACCAATCCCTCTGCAGTGCAGCCAGAGGGGAAAAGAAGAGGAGACGCTGGGAGTGCTGCGGGGGGGGGGCAGAAGAGGATCGGTGTCTGCAAAAAGATAGTACAGCCGGACCTCCTTCTCAGCAGGTGCCTGGGCCCCCCTTTTGAACTGAAGGGGCCCGGGCTCAGTACAGGAGGGCCGGCTGTACTGCCTTATGAGCAGCGGCCCTGCATTTCAGGGTAACTTTATCCTGTCTTTGGGCATATTCACAAAGTGAGTCTTCAGAGACTGGGTCACATCAGAGGCTGTGGAGATAATAATCACTCTGCGGCTAATACACACATTACACAAAGTTCTGGAAAGTACTTTGTGTACTGAAGGTCATTCCTGAAGGTCACATTACATGGTGACTTCATCCTGTCTGTGGGCATTGGTCACAAAGTGAATCTTCAGAGATAGGGTCAAACCAACGTCTATGCCATGGATCTGGACATGGAGTGTGCTTTTCGGCTGACAACCACAGTACACATAAGTATGGAAACCGCCACAATGACAAAAGGCTACAATCTCGGTCCAGGGTATTGTCAGGGCTGGGCTCAGCCCTTCCTTCTCTGAGCTGGCCGATCAGCTGTCGGCTAATTGCCAGCTCCTATCTCTCTCCACAGTTACTCATCTGTTGATGATCCTGCTCGTCAGTCCTGCCTACTTAAGCCATCCAGTCCAGAGGATCTCTGCCTTCGCCTTGGTCAACATCACAGAAACTATCTCCTGCGATCCTGTTCAAGACTTGCTTTGCTGACATCCCTTCTGGCTCCAGATCCTGCTTGCTGTTCCACTACATTGATCCCTGACTTCTGGCTTGGCTGACTATCCGTTTCGGTTACTGAACTTTGGCTATGTTTTGACTACGTTTGTTCTTTTTACTTTTATTATTAAACAAGTGTGATCTAACTGTACTTCTCTCTCGGTCTGATTTCATGGTTTCTGACAGGTATGACCTCTAAAGCAAATGCTGGAGAATACAATGATCTTGGCAGCTTTGAAAAGAGCTGAACTCAGCAGAACGCAGATGAAGTCCTGATTGATGCACTAAGATCCCAAGCAAAAAAATAAAATGACTAATAAAAGTAGGTTAACATTTCCCAGTAGAGTAAAGACATTCATACTCCTAGGACACTAGCAAAAAAATGGTCAATGTTTTTTTTGGTTGACTGTGGCCAATTCTTCCTGTAGGTGGCAGTATAAGCCAAATGGCTCCCTTGAAGAAAAAGAAAAGCATGTGCCATGTTAAAAAAAAAAAAAAATTAAGGAGCCAATCAGAATATTCTTCTTTTGGAATAAAGAAGGAATCATACTCCTAACCCCTATGTGAGGGTAGCATCATATGAACATGCAGAGAGATTTCGCCATATTTGGCTGTCTTATTGTGTCGTAAGATTAGGTTTGTAAAAAAGCATTTCAGTGACTGCTGCGCATCGTCGTTTATTTCACGCAGGCCGTCACATCATCGGCCTGGAGCCGAGCCCAAGAGCCATCGATACAGAGCCAAGATCCCAGAGACTTATCTTGTGTTATCTGGAATAGGGATGACCTGCCAACACAATCCAGTATATTTTCATTATATGTCTGAAATGTTGCCAGGTCTGTACAGCACTTATCTATCTGGAGTAGATATCTGGAGTTGCCTTGAAATATACTGAGATGGCAAGTGTTGCTTATTTTGCTGTATTATCAACCTTGTAAGACCAAACATCAGAAGTACCTGTTCAATGGCATGACTTGTCAGTAAATCTTCAGACAATAGCTGATCCATTATATTTTTCTCTATAAGAAAAGAGTCAGTTCACCACTTCTGCACTGCGGCCCTTCATTACCAGTTACAGGGAGCTGTGTACCAGGGGCGGCCGGTCCATAAGGGCGCAGGGGCTCCGCCCCCCCTAGTTTGCATGCGGGGATGCACGCGGGGTGCCGGACTCATAGGTTTCTATGAGGTTTATTTTTTTTTCAAGCCACATGATTAGAGCCTGAGGCTCTAATTGGCTTGAAAAAGCTGGGTGTCAGGGAAGGTTCCACCCTCTGATGACACTGTCTGACATTTGGCATGCAGTACTGTGGTCCACCAGCAGGTGTCATCTGGCAGTCTTGAACTGCCAGGGGAGCTTTCCCCTGTTGGTGGTATTATGTGATCTTTGGGCCGCAGTACTGGCGTCCACCAGTGGTTGCTGGCAGTGTGGGGCCGACATCATCTCCTGCAATCAGGCAACCTTAGTCTGATTGCAGGAGATGTGTATAAATACCCGGCAGACACACTTATACCTTGCCTTGGTATCTTTCCTTGCGCCCTGACCCCTGACCCTGACAAGCTCTGTACCTGATCCTGTTCCTGTCTGTTACCTGAACCCTGAGCCTTGTACCTGTACCCGTCCCTCCTGTGAGCCATCCATCCTCTCTTTGTTCTGTTTATTTCCCTTTCCCCAGCTGCTGACCCCCATTGAGGACCCTGGCCTGGCCCTGTTTATGATTCCGGTATTCCCCATTACTTGTATATATTTGTCTGTTAATGTTATTATTTGTGGGTTTCTGTTGGTGGTTGGTTGATTGCACACTGTATTGTATTGGAGGTGGTTGTATTTATTCACTCATCCTAATAAATCATTATATTTCACTTATACACACTTTGGTCTCCTCTGTTGCAGTTCACACAGTTCTGGTCTTTTCTGATACATGACAGTCGGGCTTAAATCAACATTCACTATTGTTTACCAGCTTCTCCTCCCAGCCAATCAGGACAGGAGGCGGATCGGGTTGGCCGGGAGGAGAAGCCGAGGAAGTCACGACACTGCGACCATAGAGGGGGTGAGTGCGGACCTGGGGGTGGGGGGGGTATGTTTGCCGCATTTGGATTGGCTGAACTACCTATTGAGACCTGGAATGAGCATACATTGTTGTTTGCATGCTTCTTCGCAGGTTTACAATAACTTTACAGGAAGACGATTCTGTCTGTAAAGGAAAATGTTGACCACAGGATCACAATTTTTCTCGGATCCAAAAAAAACCCAAAAAACCTTGAAACATTTTAGATTTGATTCTGTAATTGCTATTTAAGTAGACCATTCAGCTTTCATTAAAATAATCACTTGTGATCCTGCCATAAAAGTCTATTCTCAGGCACTTCTTGGTATAGGGTGACGACACTCTGTCCCTGTTTCCTAGATGTGCTGCTTTGTGTCAGAAACCACAAAATCAGACTGAGACAGAAGTACAGTTAAATCACACTTGTTTAATAATAAAAATAAATAGAACAAACATAGTCAAAACATAGCCCAAGTTCAGGAACTGGAACGGATAGTCAGACAAGCCAAATGTCAGGGAGCCGGAGATGAGCATAGTAAAACAGCAAGCAGGATCTGGAGCCAGAAGGGATGTCAGCCAAGCAAGTTTTAGCAGGAATGCAGGAGAGCGTCTCTGTGATGTTGACCAAGGCGAAGGCCGAGATCATCTTGGCTGGATGGCTTAAGTAGGCAGGACTGACGAGCAGGATATCATCAACAGGTGAGTCACTGTGGAGAGATGGGAGCAGGTAATTAACTGATAGCTGAGCGGCAAGCTCAGAGAAGGAAGAGTTGTGCCCAGCCCTGACACTTTGTCACCGTGTCACATGGTGGAGACTCCCTTGGTGGGGACTACAAGCAGACATGCCCACAGGCATGGTCCATTGTCACCCACAGCAATGATGTGCAGCCTGATGCTGGAGCCATTACATGTAGCATGGCCGTGGCAAATTCTGCTAACAAGGGGAGCGGCTCAAAACCTGAGCCAACTCTTTGTGTACAAAGTGTGTCTAAAAAGTTTGGTGAATGGTCCGATATCTCCATGGCAACATGGGCCAGGTGCACGCGCATGCACATGGCTATCCAGAGACACATCGAGAAGTGCCTCCTAGCGTGGAGGACATGTGACCAGCAGGGTAAAACTGCTGTGGGCAGTCAAACGTAGTCAGTGTGAGAGGTAGGGTCACAATGCAAATGGAGCAATGAGTGAACATCAAATTCTGCTACAAGTTGGGGAAACCGGCGACGCATGAAATGTTGGTGCAAGTGTATGGGATGGAAGCTGCAAGCAAAAAATGTGTTTCTGCCAATCATTGTCACAGGGGATGACGTTCACCGTCTTCCCTGCGACCCAAAAAGAGTCACCATCAAAAGTCCAAGGTCAAAACAATGTTGATCACCTTCTTCGACAACGATGGTGGCAAACCAAGAACGTGTGACCGGTTCTGCGATCGATTCCTAAAGAGGCCTTTGACAGTTTCCAGAAGCTTTATGAACGTTGCCAAAAGTATGTTATGAAGGATGGCGATTCGTTTGAAGGGCAATAAAGGTAATTTGTTTGTATCTTCTGTTTTGTTTGTTTTCTGATACCATTCACCAAACTTTTTATACACACCTCGTATAGCAAAGCAGTCTGTGATTGTGCCAGGCAAACAGAACCTGAAAACCGGGGCTTTTCAACAGATTGCTAATAAACAGACTTTTACAAACAGGGAAATGTTTTTACTGACAGTTGGCAATTCTGTAGGGGGAGTTCGAACCCCCATATCCCCCACCTTATCTACGCCCCTGACATGTAGATAGGAAGGGCTGAAAAATTAAGCAGGAGATCAGTAGCAAAAAAAAAAAACCCATTATTCTAAAAATGATACCAAGGCAATTGTTTATGATACGCAGTCTATATAAAACCATCCAGTCATGGTTTACATTAAAGTGGAACTTAATGGGGTTTTCTTTTCCTAAATACCTGCTTGATCTTGTTTGTTTGTGACCCTGTGAGGGCACAGTGACATGAACTTTTTGTTCACCTTTGTAATGGTGTCACCTGTAGGGGCGCCGCCCCCATAATCTATGCACCCGGCCCCTAATCTACATGCATTTGTTTATTTTTCAAAGCACATGATTAGAGCCTGAGGCTCTAATTGGCTTCAAAAAGGGTGGTCTCAGAAACAGAGCCCGAAGCCCACCCAGTTGTGTGACATTAGCGAACTAATATTCGCAATTGTCTTCCTGTTTCTCCTCTCGACCAATCAGGAAGCCGGTCCTGAGACCCGATTTGCCGGGAGTCCTAAGACCCGATTGGCCGCAAACCCTAAGTCTTGATTGGCCGGGAGGACTCGGGAAGAGACGCGGGGGAAGCCACCAAAGCCGGGACCTGGATGGGGTAAGTGTTGTGCTGGTGATGGGCAAGTGATGCAGTGATCGAGCGATGGGGGAAGCAGCGAACGATCTGGGGTGGTGGGGGATGGTTGGTTGGCTGACTGGCTGGGGGTGTGTCTGGCTGGCTGGGGGGGGGGGCCGTGGGCAGCCCCCCAAGAAAACTGAGCAACAGCTGCCACTGGGTGTCACCAGCTCCTTAGTAGAATATATACAGAATGCACTCTAGAGAGTAGGTTCTGGAAGTTAATTTGACCAAATTTCACCCAAGATGGTCTTTGGGTCCATTGCGATAGGCACGTGTAGGTTTTTTATAAATATGTTTCTATAAAAAGGGAAATGTCAGCAGTGTATGCATTACCTCCAGCAGTTGTGTCATCGCATGAGAAGCAAACAATATAAGCAGAAACCCAATCCAGCACAAGATGTACTCTCTATAGGCTGTGGGAGAAGAAGACATGGTAATACGGCCCCCAGCACTGTGTATGAGGAAATCCTATCGGTGTGCTGCGCGGCCCAGGGCGTCTAGCCACTTCTAGTCCATGAGAACAATGTTATATACAGAATTTACAGCTACATTCTACCTTCCAGGTGTAAGAAGTGAAGGAACCTCCGCCCACATCAATGTAAAGTCTTCAGGTGTTAAATGTTACAATGTAACTGGAGACTTTCCCACAACATCACATTACTTTCTATAATAAGATTCCAAACACCTAAAAATGTGATTATATATATATATATATATATATATATATATATATATATATATATATATATTTCTAATAACGATAGTATGTGACACTGGTGGGGACATTCAAGTGTAAGCTAATCTGGTACAGAGAGTGATGTGACTGGCTCAGTGATCTCTGTACAGCACTGCGGTATATGTCAGAGCTATGCAAGAGTATAATAATAGTGTGTGACTATGGGGGGACATTAGAGTGTAAGCTCATCTGGTACAGAGACTGATGTGACTGGCTCAGTGTTCTCTGTACAGCACTGCGGTATATGTCAGAACTATATAAATTTATAATAGTGTGTGACTGTAGTAGGACATTAGAGTGTAAGCTCCTCTGGTACAGAGACTGATGTGACTGGCTCAGTGATCTCTGTACAGCACTGCGGTATATGTCAGAACTATATAAATTTATAATAGTGTGTGACTGTAGTAGGACATTGTAGTGTAAGCTCCTCTGGTACAGAGACTGATGTGACTGGCTTAGTTATCTCTGTACAGCACTACGGTATATGTCAGATATATAAATGATAGGGAATAAATAGCCTTCCAGTAAATAAATATTTATGCAGAATAACATTGCTGTTTATCATCTTTCCAGCATTTCTCTGGTTAATATGTTTTTAGGGTAAGTGATTTCTGGGGTAATGTGATATTCTGTATGTGCTTTGCACAGCAGAGATGGACTTAGCATTGACAGTGGAAGGAAAAAAAACATTCCATTAGACGGGGAGGCTGCAGCCTGGCTACGCCTCTGTGTGGTTTCACAATTGATTACCTGATGAAATTTTACCTAAAATCTTTTTATTTGATGCTATTATGGACTCCGGGGGGAAGGGCAGGGCAGTCCAATTTGCCGGGGGGTCTGTTCTTGTGGACAGGCCATTGGCCGGGGCCTGGGGATCATCAAAAGAGATTTTAATTCTCACTCTGCACTATTTTGTGTCGGGTTACCAGTAATTGGACAAATGTAATTAGTTAGGAGGTTACATATTGATACAATGTATCAGGTTCACCGGCCTTTCGTTTAATGCCCACTGATTAGTTTATTTTTCCCTCCACTGGGTTGGCGGGTTCAGCCGCAGCGATGGCAGGTCAAAGCATTCGAGCGCCGTAATGCTATGTAATGCACCTGTAGGCGCGTCTATTCCCAGCGCAGGGGGAGGGGCAGCCAGCAGCAAATGGAAGGTAATCAATTGAGAGCTTCTCGCCTTGACCCGTTAAGGGAATTCATTAGCCGGATGAGGACTCGTTCCTTCTGACCGCTGTGGTTAATCGTCACCACCGCGATCGCCAAGTGTGGTGAGTTCTTTAAAAAATGTTTGAAAGCCGTTGCTTTCTGGAAGCGATCGTTGACAGCTGATAACTTTTACTACTAGACCCATAGAATGGGATGATATAGTTTCAGCAAATGATCTGCCTTTCCAATCACAAATCGCTGTGCGTTGATGAGTCCAGTGAGTTTTTCCAGCCCAAAAGCCAGGTTCTTTTATTTTTTATTTTTTGGCAAATTCACCTTGATGGGAACATTCCATTATTTTTGAAAATTGAATCCTTAAATGTAAAGATTTGAAATCTCTCATTTTTTGCTCACCTCTACAGCAGTGGCGGCCCGTCCATCAGGGGCGCCGCCCCCCTAATCCATGTACCCGGCCCCTAATTAACATGCAGGACACTGGACGCATTGATTTCAATCGTTTTTATTTTTTTATTTTATTGAAGCACATGATTAGAGCCAGAGGCTCTAATTGGCTTCAAAAAAGGGTGGGCTTGGCTTGCAGAGCACTGCGCCCTGAGCCCACCCAGTTGTGTGACAATAGCGAATTATTTCGCTATTGTCTTCCCGATTCTCCTCCCGGGCAATCAGGAAGCGGGTCTTGGCCGCCGAGGAGGAAGCCGCCGAGGAGGAGGAGGCGCAGGTTGGAGCTGCCGAGAAGAAGGAGCTGCAGGAAGGACCCGAAGTTGCCCATGACCTAGATGGGGTAAGTGCGGGACGGTCAAGTGACCGGCGGGAGGGGGGGGTTGGGGAGTTCGACTGACCCACTGAACAAATGGGGTGGGGTGGTTTGTTTTGTGGCCCCCCCAATAAATGGAGCACAAGCTACCACTACTCTACAGGTGCTTGCAAGTTTCCATGTTTAAAGTCAAAGGAGAACTGGGCTGGAGTGATGGTGAGGTGGGGTGCAGCATGCAGGCAGGTGCAATGAAAACCTGTATTGAAGTAATGTTTCCAACAAACCCGGTGGGGAGGCCACCCAGCCAGGTACACTCACAGATACAGTAGCCTGATAGGAGTAGATTCCAACTGGAATCAGAGCATCTGTTGAGAGGGGCAGAATGCAGCCTGACCGTCTAGTGCCCAGTCGGGAAGATGTCCAAAGAAGCAGAGACCCTACACTTTACCTCCTTGTCAGGAACCTTTCCCTTGTGCTAGTACTATCCCTGACTGTCCCTACTCATTGGGGTGACAGTATCCAATAGGATTGCTTCCCCAGTGACCCAGGAAACCATGGAGGAACCTTGTTCCTCCTGACTTCCTCTCCAACGTGAGTGAGCGCCACCTGCCGTGGAGAACATAGCCTGCACCTGCCTATAGGTGATCATATGAAATCAACATTTTCTGATACACATTCGCTTTAAGGTGTATGACTAAAAGGTATCAAAACTAGATACCTCATAGGGACAACGGTGGGCCATACCTGAGCAATGTGTGTCAGCATGGCGGTTGTAGCCTTCACCAGCATTTGGGAGATAGTGGTCACCCTTTAGGAGGATATCTTGAGAACAGACCTTTACAGCAAGATCACCAGGTGTTATTTTAACAAGTGGGTAGATGCTGGAGTCCGGTTTCCTCTGCAAAGTCACACAGAGGGACAAGGTGCATGAGAAGCAACCCCCTGTAAAGATGGAGGGAGCCATGTTCTACACTTGGAAACTCAGACAACCAGCATTTCCAGAAGGAGGGTCTGCATTAGCAGATCCTATATTGCTCTTATGTCAGCTGTAATTTAAGGCTGGACACAAAAACTTTAAAATATACCTAAAGGTAAAACTTTTTTTTAAAGTTTTGGACAGAGTGCAGAGGGACCCCTGTCCATTTTTATTGCTGTCTGTGTCCCCGTCAGGGAAGTTCTCCCTCTCTATTTGTCCTGTCTACCATTATCATTGAAAGCGAATGTAAAAGAAAATCCCATGGGTTGGGTTGTCCCCAGAAAAGTAATAGAGGGGAGATCTTCCAATGGGGACACAAGTTCTGGTGGCCTGGGAGTCCCTAAGCAATTCCCTTAATTTTTAGTGATTTCCTCTCACTTCCTGTTTGGCTATGGGGCAGGAAGTGAAAAAGGAAATCCCTGCAATGGTGAAAAAAAAAAAACCTGTTATATCGAAAATGAAAAAAAAAAATGAAAAAAAAAAAAAAAAAGGTTTTGCCTATAGTTCTACTTTTATTTAAATCTATTCCTATCACGTATCTGGTGAAGACTGGAATGTTGTGGAGGCCTCTCTTGCACCTCCCCCCCAACACTCCTGAAGGTGGAGGCAGAGAGCAGTGGCGCTGCTAGGTGGCAAAAAGACCAGGGGCTTCAGCCCGAAGTCCAAGACCGGCACCGGGGGGGCTTTAGTGGCGCTGGGTTTTTTGGTTGGGTGGTGGGGTTGTGTGGCGGGGGGTAAGCTCACTTGCTGCCTGACCTACCTGACATACACATACTGACCTACCTACCTGACATACACTGATCTACCCGACACATACACTGACATATACTGACCTACCTGACATACACTTACCTACCTACCTGACATACATTGACCTACCTGACTTGCACTGACCTACCTACCTGACACATACACTGACCTACCTGACACATACACTGACCTACCTGACATACGCTGACCTACCTGACACATACACTGACCTACCTGACATACACTGACCTACCTGACACATACACTGACCTACCTGACCAGGAGACAAACCTGCAGCAGCTCAGCTCAGCTGTGGTGTGCGAGGCAGCCAGAGAAGAGGAGGAGAGCCGCTCGCCCAATCGCCAAGCAGGGGATCGATGTGGGGAGGTGGCCGCATTGTAATTCCCACCTACTGGAGCCTGCAGCGCCTATGATGGACGTCACAAGTCCCACAGTCTCACCACAGGCTCCAGAAGGCGGGACCTGCTATGCGACTCGGCCACACTCGGCTATGCTCGGGATTAGAACGATCCCCGCTCTTCAGCAGGCGGCGGCGCACGGGGCTAACAGTACAACAGTGCCGACCCGAGACTCGGGGCCTTTTGGGGTCCCTCTTGGGACTTCAGCCACTGTCAGCCCCCCCTGCCGACGCCACTGGCAGAGAGCGTAAGGCAAGGAGTGGCATGAGTGCCGTAGCAGATAGCTGGTGATGTCCACTCTGTAGGTGGTCAGAGCTGGTAGTTGCAGTCCTTGGAACAGGATGCAGAAGCAGCTTGGCACCAGAGTGTGGGATGGAAGCAGAACCAGGAAATGAGCAGCAGCAAATGGCAACCAGGCGCAGAATCAGCCAGCAAAGCAGGTCCGAGAGGCAGGCCAAGCTCATTAACAGCCAGGCAACGTGGTACAGAGTCAGCAGGGCAGATCGGGTCCACTAAACAAGCCAAGGTCGGAGGACAGAGCTAGAGCAAGAGCAGAAGCAAAGTCTTAAGGCAAGCCGGGTCATACACAAGTAAGGAGGTACAGCAGATCAGGTCTCGGGAACACAGGAACAAGCTGAAGACCATTCAGCAACTGCTCATAGTGACAGACCTGTTTAACCACTTGCCAACCAGCCGCCGCAGTTTTACTACGGCAGAATGGCACGGCTTGGCGAAACGGCGTTATGTTACGTCGCTTCGCCCTGTGGCCACTAGGGGCGCCCCCCGGAGTGCCCTAGCGGTCACGAATACCGCCAGGCTCCCGCGATCGCTGTTGACACACGGAGAACTGGGATCTGTGTGTGTAAACACACAGTTACCGGTTCTCTGAGGGGAGAAGAGACAGATCGTGTGTTCATACAGAGTATGAACACCGATCTGTCATCAACCCTACACAGTCTCCTCCCCCCTTCAGTTAGAACACAAACTAGGGAACACAATTAACCCCTTGATCGCCCCCTAGTGTTAACCCCTTCTCTGCCAGTGACATTTTTACAGTAATCAATGAATTTTTATAGCACTGATTGCTGTATAAACGGGAGCAGAGAGAGACCTAGGTTATATGTTCAGTGGTCCCAAAAATGTGTCAAAATTGTCCGATGTGTCCGCCATAATGTCGCAGTCCCAATAAAAATCGCAGATCGCTGCCATTACTAGTAAAAGAAAAAATAATAATAAAAATGCCAAAAATATGGCTTTTTTTTTTTTCAAAATTGTCGCTCTTTTTTTATTTATAGCGCAAAAAATAAAAACCGCAGAAGTGATCAAATACCACCACAAGAAAGCTCTATTTGTGGTAAAAAAAAGGACGTCAATTTTATTTGGGTGCAACGTCGCACGGCCGCGCAATTGCCAGTTAAAGCGACGCAGTGCCGAATCCCAAAAAGTGCACTGGTCAGGAAGGGGGTAAAATCTCCCGGGGGGTGAAGCGGTTAAATAGGCCAATGGGCGTATGAATCTGCACTGGCCTTTTGATGCTAGAAATCAGGTTTACCTTTACAAGTCCTCAATAGCCAGAGAAGATGCAAATCCACTTTGTGAGCCCCAAATACCTCTGCATACCACAGATATCACATTGTAAAATTAGGGCTGAGATCATCATTTTATTGTACATAGACTGGTCAGAGATAGCAGAGCTGTGGGAGGGGCACAGATGGCTCCACCCACTTCAGCCTGCCTGCAGAAAACTACAGGAAGGGGGCAGAGACCAGACCAGTCACCCTGCACAAGGAGAGAGAGCAGAGCTGTGGGAGGAACCCAGCAAGCTCCACCCATTACCTGCTGCTTGCAAAAAACTACAGCAGGAGGCAGAGACAGGACCAGTCACTCTGCACAAGGAGAGAGAACAGAGCTGTGGGAGGGGCCCAGTAGGCTTCACCCACTATAGGCTGCCTGCTGAAAACTACAGGAGAGGGCGGAGCCAGAACCAGTTTCCCTGCACAAGGAGAGAGAGCAGCAGTGGACGGTCTTTATCACAGGAAGTCTCACACTGGATTACTGCACAGATCTGGAAGTAATACACAAAGCTCACTGAGATTCAAGAAGAATACACATGACCCTTGTTTTTAGACTATATTTGTTTAGCCGGAGATTGGCAAACACAAAGCACACCAAGAAGATATAAATGCCTCTTGTATTTAGACACTATTAGCTTATCCCGGAGTTCAGCTTTAAACTACAAAGTATGTGGTATTTAGTTAAGCAAATGATGATGAACCTCTATTAGGATATGTATAAAAAATTACAGTTTCATTATTGTTCGGGGTGGTGTTAAATAACACATATCTTCCCCAGAAGGCACCATCCCTTATAGCCAAGTACAGTCTACTCAATGGTCTACCTTCTGCTAACTTGACCAACGGGAGCAGAGAGAGACATAGGTTATATGTTCAATGGTCCATGGATCCTGATGAAGCTATTGATGAAACGCGTAGTTCCATGATGCTCATTTATGACTATAAGATGTGGAGCTATAACCCCTTCAAGCTATAATGTGATATGTGTTACCTTTTTGATGGAAAATTGGCATTAATGTATTTTATTTTTAATGATGTTTTTAAACTTGTAATAAAGTTTTTCTGTTTTTAATTCGTTTTTTTGATAGTCCCTATAAGGCACATTCAAAGTCCCATAACCCATGTCTCTCTCTGCTCCCGTTGGTCAGGTTGGCAGAAGATAGTCCATTGAATAGACTCACTATATGTACAGATATAGGCCTTGCACACAGGGTGTGCCAGGTGTGCCCGGGCACACCCTAATCACCCCGTGTGACACAGATTCCCCCTGTTTAGACCCCTGATGTTTTACCAAAGCCTCCTAAAAAAAAATGTAAAAAAAAAAAATTAAAAATACAGTAGTACCTTGGATTACGAGCATAATTAGAAGCATGCTTGTAATCCAAAGCACTCGTATATCAAAGCGAGTTTCCCCATAGGAATCAATGGAAACTCAGATAATTTGTTCCAGTGTCACTGCTAGTGTATGCAGTACCGCATGTGGCCAGAGAGGGGGGTGCCGGAGACACTCAAAAACACTCGGAGAAGCTCGGAGATGCTCAGAGAGGCGAGCGTCTCCGAGTGTTTCCGTGTGTCTGCGGCGCCCCCCCCCCCACCTCTGGCCACTTGCGGTTCTGCACACCCCAGAGGCTTGAATCCTGCTTGTCTTGCAAGGCAATGCTCGCAAATCGAGTCAGGATTTTTTAAACAAAACAGCTCATATTGCGAAACGCTCGTAAACCGCGTTACTCGCAATCCGAGGTTTTACTGTAATAATAAGAAAATTAAATTTAAAAAAATAATAAAAAATAAAATAATAAAAATAAAAACTACTGACACCAGCCCACTGCCTTACTGACACCTATCTCTGCCCTAATGACACCGTCCATTGCTCTACTGACACCGTCAGTATATATACACATGCACACACACACATTTGTGTTTGAGCTTTGGGGTGCACACCCTAATGCAATAGGCTGTACACACCTATGTATATAGACAATATTATACTTGAACAGAGCAAGCAGTTCTTTGAACCTGCACAGCTGGCAAGAGACTACAAGTTCCAGAATACCCAGCCACGTCTGCAAAGCCATTCTGGAATTTTAGTTCCATAAGAATCAGTGGATAGGTCAGGCTAACAGAGTGAAGAATTATGGGTAGTAATTAGGAGGGGGGCTCAGAGTTCACCCCCACTGACAGTCATTACAAATTCCTTTTACCTCCCACTACGTTGCAGCTTCCCACAATTATTTACAGATAAGCGTTTTTTTTTTTTTGCAATCCTATACAACCACTTGGCTCCAACCATCGTTACATTGTATCAAGGCAGCCCTAAAAAAAAAAAGCCGCAGTGACACCTGTCAAACGTTTTGTACTAATGTGACTTTATTGGCAGAGGACGCTCCGCTGTAAAACGAAGCGCGGTTTATATTGGCGAGGAGAGGAAATTCTACGAGCTTCTCACATCTGCTAAAATATTAGACAGTAAAGTAAAAAAAATAAAAAATTCTCCGCACAGTGCCCTTTCTTCCTGAACCCCAAACTGTATTTATAGCCCCAGGCATCTATTGGGATCCATGGGCGACATAAATTTCGGCGGTTGCGGCCGAAGCCGAGAAACTTTTCTCCTCCAAACAGGAAACCTATCTGCCGTTGTTTGGTGTATCAATCACCATTAAAGCCAAACTTCCTTTTCAAAACCACAAAAATCCACAAAACACTTAAAATGTTCAATTTCATTTTTTTTTTCTTTTTAAAGTTACACTTTTTTCTTCTTTTTTTTAAATAAATTTACAAATGTTTTTTTCTTCCAGAATGGAAAACGCCTAAACGCTGCTTGTAAGAGAAATGGTCACCATTGTCATTAAAAGATAAATATATTTAACTTTTTCTGTGACATTTTGTCTTTTCAAGCAGCCGCTCCTCTATCAAAAAAGTTGTGTTCACGAAGTGCGACTTTGATGTGACTTTACACTCTCTGACACTCAAGTAGTATCAAAGTCACATCAAAGTTGCCTCAAAATAGTCCAGGAACCTTTATGTGTTCAAAGTTGCATGTTAGGGTTAAGGGCTAGGGTTGGGGTTAAGTAATAGGGTTAGGGTTAAATGTTAGGGTTAGAGTTAGGGTTAGAGTTAAGGGTAAGGGTTAGGATTAGGGTTAGAGTAAGGGTAGAGTTAGGGTTAGAATTAGGGTTAGAGGTAGAATTAAGGATTAGGCTTAGAGTTAGAATTATGGGTTAGCGTTAGAGTAATGCCGCGTACACACGATCGGGATTTTGGTCAGAAAAAGATATGACGGCTTTTCCGACGGGATTCCGCTCAAGCTTGCATTGCATACACATGGTCACACAAAAGTTCGCTGAACTTTCGACCGTCAAGATCGCGGTGACGTACAACACTATGATGAGCCGAGAAAATTAAGTTCAATGCTTCCGAGCATGCATCGAATTGTTTCTGAGCACGCGTAGGAATTTTGCGCGTCGGAATTGCTACAGACGATCGCATTTTCGGATAGGAACTTTTTCCAACCAAAAAATTGAGAACATGCTCCCAATCTTTTGCTGGCTGGAATTCGCCCAGCAAAAGTCCGATAGTCCGACGGTCGCATTTTCCATCCAAAAGCTCTCATCGGACTTTTGCGGGCCGAATTTCCAATCGTGTGTATGCGGTATTAGGGTTAGAGTAAGAGTTAGGGTTAGAGTTAAGGGTAAGGTTTAGGGTTAGATTTGGGGTTAGAGGTAGAATTGTGGGTTAGGGTTAGAGTTAGAGTTAAGGGTTAGGATTAGGGTTAGAGCTAAAGTTAGAATTAGGGTTAGGGTTAAGATTAGAGTTTACGGTTAGAATAAGAATAATGCCCCGTACACACAGTCGGACATTGACCGGACATTCCGACAACAAAATCCATGGATTTTTTCCAACCGATGTTGGCTCAAACTTGTCTTGCATACACACGGCCGCACAAAGTTGTTGGAAAATCCGATCGTTCTGAACGTGGTGACGTAAAGCACGTACATCGGGACTATAAACTGGGGCAGTAGCCAATAGCTTTCGTTTCTTAATTTATTCTGAGCATGTGTGGCACTTTGTGTGTCGGATTTGTGTACACACGATCGGAATTTCCGACAACGGATTTTGTTGTCGGAAAATTTTATAGCAAGCTCTCAAACTTTGTGTGTCGGAAATTCCTATGGAAAATGTGTGATGGAGCCCACACACGGTCAAAATTTCCGACAACAAGGTCCTATCACACATTTTCCATTGGAAAATCCTATCGTGTGTACAGGGCATAAGGGTTAGGGTTACAGTTAATGGTTAGGGTTAGGGTTACAGTTAGGGTTAAGGGACAGGATTAGGGTTAGAGTTAGAATTAAGGGTTAGAGTTAGAATTAAGGGTTAGGGTTAGAGTTAGAATTAGTGTTAGGGTTAGAGTTATGGTTAAAGTAAGAATTATTGGTTAGAGTTAGGGTTAAGGGTTAGGATTAGGGTTAAGGGTAAGGATTAGGATTAGGGTTAGAGTTAGAATTAAGGGTTAGCGTTAGAATTAAGGGTTAGGGTTAGAGTTAGAATTAGGGTTAGGGTTAGGATTAGAGTTATGGTTGGAGTAAGAATTGAAGGGTTAGAGTTAGGGTTAAGGGTTAGGATTAGGGTTAGAGTTAGAATTAAGGGTTAGAGTTAGAATTAAGGGTTAGGGTTAGAGTTAGAATTAAGGTTTAGGGTTAGAGTTAAAGTTAAGGGTTAGGGTAGGATTAGGATTAGGGTTAGAGTTAGAATTAAGGGTTAGGGTTAGAGTTAGAGATAGAATTAAGAGTTAGAGTTAGGGTTAGCAGTAATTGTTAGAGTTAACCCTAATGATTACTGCTAACCCTAATGAGTTAGAAATAAGGGTTAGGGTTAGAGCTAGGGTTAAGGGTTAGGGTAGGGTTAGGACTAGGTTTAGAGTTAGGGTTAGAGTTAGAATTTGGGTTAGGGTTAGATTTAGGGTTTAGGGTTAGAGTTACGGGTAAAGTGTTAGGGTTAGTTAGAATTAGGGGTTAAGGGTTAGGATTAGAGTTAGAATTTTGAGTTAGGGTTAAGGGTTAGCAGTAATTGTTAGGGTTAGAACGCTAACCCTAAGAGCCGGTTCACACGGGGGCAACTTGTCAGGCGACCTAGTTGCCTGACAAGTTGCCTCCCGTTCTGTACAATGGAACTGTTCTAATCGGAGCGATGCAAGTCGCTCCGACTTAGAAAAAGGTTCCTGTACTACTTTTGGGGCGACTTGAGGCGACTTGCATAGACTTCTATACAGAAGTCGTTTTGCAAGTCGCCGTGGCAGTCGTGTGCAGGTCGCCTCAGTGAGGCGACCTGCAAGTCGTGCCGCCCCTAGTGTGAACCAACCCTAACAGTTACCACTAACTCTAACCCTTGTGATTACTCCCAGCTTCCTGCTGAAGGTGTGTTGCACCATCAGCGGGTTTTATTCATGTATTCTGGACCTGTCCCCAAATAAAAAATTTTTTGGAAGGAAGTCACTATGCTTATTTCCACTGTTATCACCATCCAGATCCCACTGACGATAGAGGCATGCCTAATGGCTCTTGTCGACCCTCTGGCTCATAGGCGTGCGGTCAGAACCCTCCCGGGATTATTAATCTATTATGCACGCAAGGCCATAGTACTCCGGTGGAAATCCTCTGCTGCACCATCCGTCATTTTTAGGAAACAGTTTATTAACTCTACCCTCCCATTGTATAAGGCCACTTACTTGTCTAAAGGTTGTGCTAAAAAATTTCACAAAATGTGGGGCATATGGGTGGAATCCCCACCTACAAATGTGGACTCTCTCGATGACTAGAATATACTCCGTATAGTAAATCACCAATTCCCAGTTAACAGGACTTTGAACTTATGTTACACCAGATAGATACGTTTCTGGGTATCTAAATTCTGAGAGAGTATTTATCTTCATAGTGAGCTAGGATCTGAAGATTAGTTGGGAAAAACATGTATGTTTCAACCTGCATAGGTGGTTCGAGCGTACCAAGTTTTTATTGGTTGTGTTTGTTTTAGTTATGTTCATTGTTTTTATGTTCGAGCCTGGGTATACCCAATTGGCTCTATTTTGTACCTCACACTTGACATATTGCAATAAAAACAATAAAAAAAACCTTATGATTACCGCTAACCCTAGCCCTTAACCCTAGCCCTTAACGCTAACCCTAACCCTAGCCCTTAACCCTAACCCTAGCCCTTAACGCTAACCCTAACCCTAGCCCTTAACCCTAACCCTAGCCCTTAAGGGTTGATTCACACTAGGACGACTTGTCAGGCGACCTAGCCGCCTGACAAGTAGCGTCCCGTTCTGTACAATGGAACCGTTCTAATCGGAGCGACGCAAGTCGCTCCGACTTAGAAAAAGGTTCCTGTACTACTTTGGGGGCAACTTGAGGTGACTTGCATAGACTTCTATATAGAAGTCGTTTTGCAAGTCGCCGCCCCTGTCGTGTCCAGGTCACCTGAGGCAGTCGCGCTGCAAGTCGTGCTGCCTCAGTGTGAACCGGGGCTTACGCTAACCCTAGCCCTTAACCCTAACCCTAGCCCTTAACCCTAACCCTAGCCCTTAACGCTAACCCTAACCCTAGCCCTTAAGCAAAGTAAAGAAAGTCATACGCTTGGGTGGGCATACACAAGTATATAATATACGTGTGTGTGTGTGTATGAGATCCCCCCTTACATCAGGGTCCCCAGAGAGGCCCCCCTTACATCAGGGTCCCCAGAGAGCCTCCTCTTACATCAGGGTCCCCAGAGAGCCTCCTCTTACATCAGGGTCCCCAGAGTATCAGGGTCCCCAGAAAACCCCCACTTACATAAGGGTCCCCAGAGAGCCCCCTCCCTTGTCTGCAGCAATTATAAAAAAAACTTCTGCTCAACTGGGGGCCAGGGGAAGCAACAGGACTGTTTAACCCCTCAGCTCAAGTGCTTACTGCTTATGGTGATCCAGACTGGACTGTGCTCTGGGCTCCATCTGCTCAGCTGGTGGCCAGGGGAGGAACATGACTAGTTAATGTTATCAGGCACAAGTTCTTATCTATATTCAGCAGTCTGATGTCCACCTCTATACCAATCTGCCGGGCAATGTAATTGCCGGGAACCGCAGCATAAGGATTACTCCGCCTGAGCCTGAAAATCATCAAATAGTCCCGGCGGAGTAATCCTTGTGCTGTGGTTCCCGACAATTACATTGCCCGGCAGATCGGTATAGAAGTGGACGTCGGGACAATGATTAAATTGTCGAAAATGCTGAATATAGATAAGAACTTGTGCCTGATAACATTAACTAGTCATGTTCCTCCCCCCGGCCACCAGTAGAGCAGATGGAGCCCAGAGCCAACCCTAGGTAAGAGACTCGGGGCTATAGCCCTAGTAGCCCCCCCTAGCAACGCCACTGCCATGAACATAACTGTCATACTTTCCTATCAGCCCCCGAAAAACTGCAAAACACATCAAAAACGCATGTTCAAAAACACAAAATGTGCTGTAAAAACACACCAACCACAACCTGCGTAGATAATCTCAGAAAACGCACCAAAACCCTGCAACAAAATAAAGTCTATAGAAAAGCGCAGCTAACCTCAATGAAAACTGCGGGGAAAATTGAGCTGCAGCCAAAGCGCAGCGAATCAGTGTGAAGCCGTCCTTGCTAGTAGTTTTGATTGACTATTGTCGAGTTGCACAAAAAAAAAGACATACGCAAATGTAATTACTAATATAACTATAATGTTAATATAGATACATACAGTACATACTGTATGTAGCCATTGAGAGCAAACAGGACTGTATCAGTTTCATATAGTACTGTTATGAAAAATATGACACTCTGACTTCAAAGAGCAGGCTGGCCATCCACATACTTTGAAGAACTTTCTGGAATCTTATGTGAGTGGCATGACGGCCACCAGTTTGATGCTGGAAATAGCAGTTATTAGCCTGTGAGCCTGTGAAGATGGAAGGAGCGGAGGTAATGACCCCCCCATTACATCCAGTGACATAATTTTCTCAGAGACAGATCAAAGGTCCATCAACAAAGATTTTGGTTATTCTAGATCATTTTTTTGAAACTCGATCTCAGCACAGTGTGAAAAGGAAAAGGAAAGGTTCCTGCCCTACTTTGGTGTGACTCCAATAGTCTAGCCCCATAGACTTCTATGTTAACTCACAGAAGTCACATCAGCATTAGATAAGAAGCCGTGCCCATGCAACTTTGATGAGATCAGTTGGGGTTTTTTTTTGCTCCTCATCTTTCCTCCTAGGTCTCCCTTGGTACCTAAAAACCCTCCCAACAAGCACAGTCCCTTCACACCCGATCGTGGTGGAAACCCGTGATCCCGCTCGTGTTTATTTTTTGTGCATGACACGTAAATATGCATCGCACATAGGGCAGCACATTCACCTAAATGGGTTGCTCTACACAGGACAAATGCCCTAAAGTAGCTAAGGAACCTTTTGGCTGGGTTCACACTGCCGCACGCAGCGTCTCCCAGCAGGGGGTCCGGTGCGTCCCTGTTCACCGTTTCAGGTCCATTCTCAGTCTGAATTTTTGGCTGAATTCGGACCCAAAAACGGATCAGAAGACGCACAGGACTTCTGTGCAATTCGCACCGGAGCCGCTCCAGAGATGTGTGAACCGGCTCCATAGAGAGCCAGTCACAAGCTGCTGACGCGCCAATTGGATGCGGGGAAACCCGCATCCAGTTCGCAATAGTGTGAACCTGGACTTTAAGTCGTGGAACATCGCGCCTTTTTTCGGTGCATGTTTGTAGTGTGTTTGTAGCATTTGTGTTTCGTTGCATTTCTGAATGCACAGCAATCAGCACAGAAAATGCGCATTTTGGACGCACTTGCGTTGCCATAATGGCATGCTAACCGCAATTGGAGTGTCATTGATAATTATCTGTATTCACATCTAGGTATTTCTGAATGTACAGCAACCCGCACAAAAAAAAACCGTGCTGCGTGTTTCGGAAATGCTCTTTAAATGTGCATCATGCTTGTTCGTGACTGAATAGGTATTTGAGTTACTTTGGGGCAATTGCTTTTTTTTTTTTTTTTTTTTTTTTTCAGAATGGGGCAATTGTTGCACGTAGGGCAATTCAAATATATGGGCTGCCCTATGTGCGGCGCGTGTTTACGCAAGAAAATGCAGAAAAAAGTGTAAGCAGGGACGCGTGTTTCCTCGAGTGTGAATGGAATGTTCTTGGGAGGAGAGTTTTTTAGGCAAATAAAAAAAAAAGGAGGAGCACTTAGATTGCCACATCCGTAAACATGAGAAGAAGGGGATACTAAATAGTAACCAAAAAATCAGACTTTATAGGCATGGAAACAATGGGGAAAGTAACACAACTAATATTCTTCAAAATATTTATTGAAAAAAGTACATCAATTCATAGACAGTGTTCAAAAAAAGAGATACAAACATGAATCAAATGATGCAATTTGTACATTGAGCCCTTATGCATCATGCGTCTACGCGTTTCGCCGTGAGGCTTCTTCAGGACACAGGCGAGGTTCAAAGTTGTAACAAAGAAAGGACAAAAGCTAATCTCACTATCTTCAAGAGAGTGAACCTCATGTACAAATTTATAGCAGCCGGGAGGTTTCCAAAAGTGTGGAATGCTTATAACAAATGTTTAATTTTATATATATAGCTCTAGCAGGGGCACACCTATCTACTGCAAAGTCAAAGTCTCTCCTTTCTTGGATTTTAGACCCCTCTATATTCATCTGTTTATCTGGTTACTCCTACTCTTGGATATCTGACGTACACCTGCCCCTGCTAGAACTATATATATAAAATGAAACATTTGTTAAAAGCATTCCACACTTTTGGAAACCTCCCGGCTCTTATGAATTTGTACATGAGGCTCACTCTCTTGAAGATAGTGAGATTCACTTTTGTCCTTTCTTTGTTACAATTTTGAACCTCGTCTGTGTCCTGAAGAAGCCTCACGGCGAAATGCGTAGACGAATGACGCATAAGGGCTCAATGTACAAATTGTATCATTTGATTCATGTTTTTATCCCTTGTTTGAACACTGTCCATGAATTGATGTACTTTTCTCAAAAAATATTTTGAACAATATTAGTTGTGTTACTTTCCCCATTGTTTCCATGCCTATAAATTCCGAGAGTTTTTAGGCAGCAAGGATGACCTGGGAGGACATGTTAGGGTTAAAAAAAAAAAAAAAACACTGATCTCATCAAAGTCTCATAGCAATTGCTTCTTATCTAATGCTGATGCAACTTCTGTGAGTAAAGTGGCATTGAACACAAGCACTACATAGTCGCACTGGAAATCGCATGAAAATCACATTAGTGTGAACCGATATAACAATCATTTTAAGTGTGTGGCACAAGATAGATGGAAATAAACACGAAGGAGACATTACCCATATTAGGCTATAGCCCCAAAACGACTTGGTAATGCATAGGGATAAAAGTGGCCAAACATTCCGGGAAACAAGCCCTGAGCCCTAGTGAGAGTCCGGCATCATAGCCATGCAAGGGTCTTCAAGCCCATCATCCCCAAACTTTATCAATTTTTTTTTTGACAGCCCCTATTAGTAAAGGTGTCCTTATACATCAGTAGATTACAATTCACCAGTTGTTTCAAAAAACTGAATGGCAGGAGCAGAGCCAGGACTGTGGGGAGGGGGGCAAGCGGGCAGCTGACCTGGGCGCTGTATTGAGGGGGGGTGCTCTGCTGAGTTGGCCGCTCGCCCCACTCCTTACTGACAGGGGTGATTGCAGTGTCACTCCTGTCAGAAGGAGCAGTGGCCAATAGCTACTGCTGGAGGGAGGATTCGGCTTTCTCATCCCTCCAGCCTGCATGGGGCGGAAAAGAGCCAGCGTTGAGACAGAACTCTCTTCAGTCTCAGCTCCACGCTGCTGAGGAAGGAGGGTGAACTTTTTTCCTTTTTCTTCTGACCCCCTGTCATATGACTTGTCACATGACTGGAGAGAGGAAGGACATGCTCTGAGTACCAATCTCCCAGTACAAGTGGGAAAGGGGAGGGGAAAACAACATAGGGACATCTGATGTAAAGGGGGGCTCTATCGGGGACACCAGATGTAAAGGAGGACTCTATTGGGAACACCTGATGTAAAGGAGGACTCTATTGGGAACACCTGATGTAAAATGGAGGTTCTATCGGGGACATCAGATGTAAAGGAGGACTCTATTGGGAACACCTGATGTAAAGTGGGGGTTCTATCGGGGACACAAGATGTAAAGGAGGACTCTATTGGGAACACCTGATTTAAAGGGGGACTCTATTGGGGACACCTGATTGTAAGCTCAATGAGCAGGGCTCTCCTATTCCTTCTGTATTGAACTGTATTGTAATTGTACTGTCCCCCTTTATATTGTAAAGCGATGCGTAAACTTTTGGCTCTTTATTAATCCTATATAATAATAATAAAAGGGGACTCTATTGGGAAGACCCGATGTAAAAGGGGACTCTACTGGGGACACCTGATGTAAAGAGGGACTCTATTGGGGACACCTGATGTAAGGGGGCACTCTAATGGGGTGCCTGATGTAAAGAGGGACTCTATTGGGGGACACTTAATGTAAAGGGGGACTCTACTGGGGACTCCACCTGGTGGGGGGGTGATGCAATTCACCATCTTCAGGATGGGCGCTGGATGACCTTGTCCCGGCACTGGTTAGGAGCAATATTCTTCCGACACATGGAAACTGCTTTTCTAGGGAGAAAACAATAGAAGCACTAGAAGCATCCTTCAAGCTGTAGTAGGTGTTAGGTCCTCAACGAGGCCCAAGAGGCAGATATTGGGGGACAGGGTGTTTAAGGTTTGATGAGTCTTCATTTGTTGACGACTTTGACAATCTCCATCCAGTAGCGAGCAATGGCAGGGCAAGTCCAAAATATGTGAAAGAAGTCTTCCACTGGATGATCACATCTCCAGCAGACCAGGGAGATCAGAGGGTTTATCCTAAAGCCTATAAGGGGTAAAATATGAATGGTGAATCCCATATCTGGAATACCTGTGTTAGCCATTTTTTGTTGGAGAGAGGAAATATCCAGGATGCAACCATAAACAGATGATTGTAAAGTGTCCACGTCAGCTTCTTCAGGTGTTCAGAATGGAGCAACAGTTCAAGATAAAATCAAGCAAGATTTAGAGGGCACTGAGAAAATTGGCATGGGAAATCTCCAAATATCTGAAATTTTAGAAGGGTTGGATGTTGTACTTGGAACAAAGAAAGAAAAAAAAGGAAATGGCATTAAAGTGCCATTTTTTTTTTTACAATTTCCTGAGATGGTTTTGATTTTAAATTTGGCCCAACAATGTGAGTCCAGTAGTGTGTAGAAATGGGGCAATGTTGGGTTGTTCCATAATAGTGTTTTAGGGGAAACAGTAGTCTGAGATGAGGACCTCAGACAGAGTCCCGTTTTCCAGGCTTTAAGGGTGGTTGAAATAGATAGGGTGAGGGGATAGGGGGCCTTAGGACCTTGGAATGATAATGCTTGAAGAGCCTCCAGAAAATGTAGGACAGCGGCTTCGAGCATAGTGGAGGGATTAAGGACATCTGGGTGCAGCCACCGGTATACTGATACCAACTGAGTTGCAAGGAAATATTTATGACAGTCCGGGAGGGCCAGACCACCATGTGTGGAGTGGGATGGCCTCATCGGGGTGGTAAGTTTGCATCCCGGGTTCTGAGGGCCCTAAAAAAAGGGGGAAAGTCATTGTTTTAAGTAACTCAGTGAAAAAGGTTTTAGGAGTCCACTGTGGAAAATTACATAACAAATAGCTAAATTTAGGCAGAATTTTCATTTTGACTAAATTAATACAGCCTAAAAAAAGGACAGTGGCAGATTTCTCCATGCCTACAGCTTAGCCTTTACATTATGCAATACAGCCAAATTAAGAGTATTAAAATGAGAAGCAATGTGTGAAATGGTCTGTGGCACCCGGTACCGTTTTTTAGAGCCGGTGGTCGGCTAGCTTGTAAAAGCAATCCTAGTGGCTACCTAGCCGCTGGATTGCTTTTACAAGCAGTGGGAGGGGACAACCCCCCCCTCTTGCAGTCTTCTGTGGCTTTCTTGGGCTCTCCCGTCTCCAACGGGATACCGAACGACCAGCTGGCGCTTCTGCCCGCTGATCGGAGAGCCAAATAAAGCCTAAAGCCATCACAAGGGATGTTTACATTTCTTGTGACAGTAATAAAAGTGATTAAAAAAACAACACAATTTTAAAGCGATAGTGTAAAAATAAAAATAAAAAATGTCCCTCCATGCTTGTGTGCAAAGATGAACGCACGTGTCGGTCCTGCAAGATGCACCCAGCGATCGTCCCACACATGTGAGGTATCACCGTGAACGTCAGATCATGGGCAGTAATTCTAGCGTGACATGTTTGGTATCTTTTTACTCGGCGTAACATCATCTTTTGCTTTTATATTTTACCATTGTGTTATGTTGTTTTGCATTAAAATTCAAAATAATTTGCATTTTACCTGAAAAAGTGCATTAGAAAAACTGATGCGCATAACCGTGTGATATAAAAAAAGGCCTAAGCTGTGTAAGGGGCCCCAGAATTTTTGATGGCTGCCCTGTGGATAGGCCAGACATCAGCTTTAATTTAGAGTTCTTTGTATTCGCTCATTTTTTATATATGGTTACTTTCAGTTACAAAAGAAAACCTTAACCGTGGCTAAAGAGGCTCCATTTAAAGCCCATTGTACCCTTAAAAAGCACTTCCTCATTGACTCCAGTCATCCAATGACACCAGGCTTTAACTGTTAATGGCATGTAATGGACTGCTATGTGACGCTACAATGGTATGGGTAGGGACATTTTACTCTACTTATCCAGCCAGTTTTGAAAATCTGAGTATAATTTAAGCTTTTAATAATTCATATAATGAATTGATGTTCACATTGAGGCTTGGCTTAAGGCTTTGCAGGTACTTCCTGGTCTGTAGGTACAGGGACTGGGGCTTGGTTGCCTCTCGGAATGACCAGCCTGTGGCTCAGAGCGAGGCTTGGTTACACAACCTGTTTATATACAGTGATGGCACATCATGGCGCCCGTGCCTCAGACGACGTCATGTGTAACGAAACGCGTAGGGAAGAGCAACGTACTGACGTCATTGCGTGTTCCCGAAACTGCGGGTTGCCTTTGCTGTGTGCTGACCAGAGAGAATTTTAAATGCTGTGCTTATTTTATCGATGTAACTGCAACATTGGAGCGAGGCTTGGTTACACAACCTGTTTATATACAGCGATGGCGCCCGTGCCCCGGACGACGTCATGTGTAACGAAACGTGCAGGTCAGAGCGACGTGCTGACGTCATTGCGTGTTCCCGGAAGTGCAGGTTGTCATTGCTGTATGCTGACCGGTGAGAATTTTAAATGCTGTGCTTATTTCATTGATGCAACTGCAACATTAACTTTTTATTAAAGCTAACTAAAGGGTTTTAGACTATGCAGAGCTTTTTCTTTCATATCCTTATGGTGATTCTATGAGGATGATGCCAAGATGACCACCATAGTCTAAACACCTTTCATTAAAGGAATCCTTTAGGAACACTTTGGGGAAAACCCTGGCCAGGTTATTTGGCCACATGCCCTGCTGACTTCTCTTTAATTAGAGGGTCCTATGAAGTTGGTAAGCCTGTACTTTTTTACTAAGGTGGTGGTGTCTCGGCTTGGATGCTGCAATGGTGTTGACGGATGTTCACAGTACACATGATTGTTTTTGAACATTTATGAAGAGGGTCCTAAATTTTGCACACCAAATGCACGCTAACTTTGTACAATATTTATTTTCTGGCTTTGGACTTTACTTTGTGTGGCTATCCCTTAATAGGGAATATTGTATGAACTCTTTTATCATTTCTACGAGTGTCACTGTTTTTAGTGCAGCTCTTTTGACATTTAATTTACACCAAATTGGTGACAGATCCATTAAAATGAACCAATTTTTGCCTGGATTTTTACAGGAGATTAAAAAATCCCGATGTCACATATCCCTGGGCACAATGCCATATGATCAAAGCCATATGATCCCACGCCAGTGCCAATGAACAAAGCCAGGTGACCATAATGCCAGTTTTGTTCATCCCAACTGCAGATCCCAATTTTTACTGGGCTTAGCCACGTGATACCACACTGGCAACAAAAGCAACAAACTGGCCCATATGGACAAAAAAAAATCTCATGCTGCGTTTCCTTCCTCCCCCCACCCCACTGCAGAGAAGGAGTTAAATCATGTTTGAAGGAACCCGTGATTTTCTGTGTTCCAGTGAAACCACGGCACATTTTTCCAGCCCTCGGCCTTTGTGCGAAATTCCCCAGCGAGCACAGGGTTGGCAGCTCCCGGATCCCAGAAAGCTTCTAGGTCTTGACCGTCGGCCAACATCGCGTCAAGGCAGAGGAGATTAAGGCTGCGAGGAGCCACCTGCTCAGTCCACTCTTAGTCCCTAATATAAACACACTTTGTTGAGGTCCTCCACGGTTTGTAGTGCGTATCAATTTCAACTTTGAATAAGTGGTAGCATTTAAGTATTGAGTAACAGAAGGAAGTGCTTAGCTGCAGCACCCTGGAATGGATACAATGTCGGTGTGCTCTTTTATAGAAATGAGTAACATCTTTTATTGTCCCACCAGCGGGTTCTCTGCCCACTCAAACATCGAGGTGTTTCGCTCGGCCAGCCCGTTCCTGTCTCTCCTCTCCCAAATGTGATTTTAATGACCCTAATAGCATCTCATTTATTTCACGTCTCTTTAATAGACTGCAGCCGCCTCCAAGATGAACCCTGCTAAGTACGACTTTACTTCCAAAACTGGTAACGTAATATCATTTTTATAAATGCGACAATTCTCTCTGTGAAGAAGACACTTGCTTGTTCCAGCGTTTCCAACTGCCAGCTTCATGATGGAGGATGAAAAAAAAAAATAGGACCTGCTTTGTGGACCACTTCGGCTCCTCAACATTTCATAGTGGTCAATGGTGGGGGGCGGAGCAAGATACAACACGCTTCCCACTGTCTCCTAATCATTTTAAAGCAGTGCGGTCACACAGATCAAATTATTTTGGGTATTGAGGTTCATCCAAAGTCAGAACTTTTTAGTTTTGGGATAGGTTAGGCTTGGTCAACATCTACAGGTGCGAGAGTGCGTGCATGTATGCGGGGGCCAGGTGATTGGTACCCGAGACGGAATAAAAGGTACACAGAGACCAAGGGAGGTGGCACAATTATTATTTGGTAAAGCAGAAGTAACAACTAACACACGGAAGGCAGAGCAAGGAGCTCACTTACAGGTCCAAACACTATGGCAATGGAGCCTTGATATTAGAGCCAACCCGGTGTGGGCGATTAGCTTCAAGTAGAGAGTTCTCAGAGAGGTAATCCAGCCATGTGCAAGGTTAAGGGCTTCCTGCCCATGTTTATTCCCTCAGTAAAACAGCAACAGACAAGGATTCCCACACAGGGGTAGAAAACATAGTCTCAAAAGTCCTTCAAACAGAATGTAAGCCTCCTGGCTAATAAATAGACCTCACTGATGATGATTGATGATATTTGATCACTAGTGTTATGCAAACACCTGAATTTGCAGGGTGTTCGGCGGGTGTCCTGCCGAACGCCCTGCGCAGTGCATTTTGCGCCCTGATTCAATCAGGGAGCAGTAAAAGCTGGTTGTTAAGGAGTGGGCTGGGAATCCGGCCGCGGCGTCCTTAACAACTGATGAGTCATCAGCTGTCAATGAGCTTTCCCGCTGACAGCTAAATAAGAAAAAAAAATTGACGGTAAAGAAATGGCGTAGGGTCCCCTCCCCAGTCCATACCAGACCCTTCAGTGGGGCCTCCCCCCTTGTGAAATCGGTGACCCAGCATGCACCGGTCCGTGAAATCACAAGGGGGTGGTGTCACCAGGTGACATCGCCAGGTGGCCCCGCCCTCACCTATATAAGAGCTGTCAAAGGGCAGAAGAGGCATTCGGTGGTCGACCATTAATGAAGATGGATCTTTTTTTGGGGGGTTTTCGAGTGCGGCGGGCGGTGTAATTGACAATGGGTTTACATCAGGGGACACTTTTTTTTTTTTAATAAAGCAATTTTCAAAAAACTGTCTCTGTGTTTTTATTACTTTTTGACACTTTTTTGGTGAATGGGCAAGGGTACTATGTACCCCATACTCCTTTAAATGGGGGGGGGCAGGATGTGGGGGCCTCCTTCTTAAAGGGGACTTCCAGATTCCGATAAGTCCCCTGCCTGCAGACCCCCACAACCACAGCCCAGGGTTGTGGTAAAGAGACCCTTCATCAACATGGGGACAAGGTGCTTTGGGGTGAGGGGGTGGTAGAGACCCCCTGCCCCAAAGCACCCCCCATGTTGAGGTCATGTGGCCTGGTATGGTTCAGGAGGGGGTGGCGCTCGCTCATCCCCCTCCTTTCCTGACCTGCCAGGGTGCATGCTCGGATAAGGGTCTGGTATGGATTTTGGGAGGACCCCACACCATTTAAAATAAAAAAAAAGTTACCTTTAAAATCCATAACAGTAGGCATTTTAAAATGGGGATGAGAAAGGACCCTATATGCTCTAGATGTAATAGAGACCAGGGTGACCTGATCCACCCACCATGGAGATCTCCCGAGCTACACCTCTACTGGAGTAAAGTCCTGCATACTCTTAACAGAGTATTTCAGGTTACTATTAGTCAGGATCCCAGACCCTGCCTTTTGGGCATATTGGATGACCTCCAAGTAGAGGAGGTTACCAAACAGGCCTAGCAAGAGCGTTGTTCCAGGCTAGAAAACTAATCCTTAGACATTGGAAATCTATTGAACCCTCTCCTGGAAGGAATGGGTGGTAACCATGGGAGATATGATCTGTTTAGAAAAATACATTTTCTTTTACATATATCATTGTGACAATGTTGGACTCGTCACAAATAATGTGGTGGATTTGTGTTAATGTCTCTGGAATAGTTCAATAACTTGTCATTGACAATTTTTTCTTTTCAATAAAAACGTTATTCAAAAAAAAAATAAAATTCATACCAGACCATTATGGACTGTGTGGGACCCCACGCCTTTATTTCTCTCAATAGCCCGGTGACGGCAATTACAACTGCAAGTCAATTTAAATGTGATTTGACTTGTTTTTTTTTTATTCATTTTTGCTATAGCAGGTCCTATAAACGGTGCAAATGATCCACTTTATGGGCAGACTAAGGGGACCCCCAAGGCACTATATTTGAAGGAATTTTTCATTTTTATTGTTGAACTTTAAGCATCATTAAAATCACTGCTCCTGAAAAAAATGATTGTTTTTTAAAAAAAATTTGCATTGATACATGTCCCCTAGGGCAGTACCCGGACCCCCTTTTATGGCCAATTACTTGCATATAAGCCTTCAAAATAGGGACTTTTGATTTCTCATGTTCGGCTCCCATAGGCTTTAATGGTGTTTGCCGTTGAGGTTAGACATTTTCCCCTGTTTGGGAGTTCTGCTGTGAACCAAACGGGGGGGGGGGAGGGGGAGGGTGTTCGGCCCATCTCTATTGATTATCACTGTTTTTTTTTTATTCTTTGCACTATAAATGAAAAAAAAGACCAAACTATTTGGAGAAACAAAATTTGAACGGCTGTAGAGAAGACAGGGCTACAGGTAAACAGATGCATCTTATGTAGGAGGATTTTTTTGTCATTTCGGTGTATCACCTGAGGCCAGTCACTTCACTGGGTATATGGAAGAGTGCAAGGAGACAATTCCCCAAGAGGAGTCTCCAGAGCAATGAAGGGGAGCTGGGGAAAAATGAAATCTCGGTACCCTGAACAGATTAGACATCAGATAAAACAAAATAAATTAATTGATACATAATTAAAATATAATGAAGTATCCAGGTACAAAAACTACAAAGATATAAAATATACACATTTTACATTACACTGGTACTCAAATACACTCCCTGATAGAAAGTAGGAGTTACATTTCCTCGGTGTACGATCATCCGCTACATCAGTGGTTCTCAACCCTACTAGTCCCGTGACCCCTTGATAACATTTCCCAAGCTGTGGGGACCCCTAATAATAAAACTTATTTTCGTAGCATCGGTTATCGGTACCCAAGGCCAGACAAGTAACTTGCGCCCGTAACCCACGGACATTACGAGTCCCTTCCACTCGTACAGTATTAAAACCCCTTATAGTACATTTTAGGATGTACCACGCTTTCTCTTTGTTCTCCTTTCTTTCCCTTTTATCTCTCTCTATCCTAACTTCTTGTTTTTTTTTACCCCACCCCTTTCTCATATTCTTTCTCTCCCTTTTTCTTTGTTCCTTCCCCTCTTTTCCTCTCCCTTCCATGTATTCTCTATTTTTATTCCTTCTCTTACTCCTTGATGGGGGGGGGGTGGGATGAGTGGTGGTGCTGGTGGGGAGTTGAGATGAGTGGCAGTGCTGGTGGGGAGTTGGGATGAGTGGCAGTGCTGGCGGGGAGTTGGGATGAGTGGGAGTGCTGGCGGGGAGTTGGTAAGAGTGGCAGTGCTGGCGGGGAGTTGGGATGAGTGGCAGTGCTAGCGGGAGTTGGGATGAGTGGCGGTGCTGGCGGGGAGTTGGGATGAGTGGCAGTGCTTGCGGAGAGTTGGGGTGAGTGGCAGTGCTGGTGGAGAGTTGGGATGAGTGGCAGTGCTGGGGGGAGATGGGATGAGTGGCAGTGGTGGCGGGGAGTTGGGAAGAGTGAAAGTGCTGGCAGGGAGTTGGGATGAGTGGCAGTGCTGTGGGGAGTTGGGATGAGTGGCAGTGCTGGCGGTTAGTTGGTATGAGTGGCAGTGCTGGGGGGAGTTGGGATGAGTGGCAGTGCTGGTGGGGAGTTGGGATGAGTGGCAGTGCTGGCGGGGAGTTGAGATGAGTGGAAGTGCTGGCGGGGAGTTGGGATGAGTGGCAGTGCTGGGGGGAGTTGGGATGAGTGGCAGTGGTGGCGGGGAGTTGGGAAGAGTGGAAGTGCTGGCGGAGAGTTGGGATGAGTGGCAGTGCTGGCAGGGAGTTGGGATGAGTGGTGGTGCTGGTGGCTAGTTGGGATGAGTGGCAGTGCTGGCGGGGAGTTGGAATGAGTGGCAGTGCTGGCGGGAAGTTGGGATGAGTGGTGGTGCTGGTGGGGAGTTAGGATGGGTGGCAGTGCTGGTGGGGAGTTGGGATGAGTGGCAGTGCTGGGGGGAGTTGGGATGAGTGGCAGTGCTGGGGGGAGTTCTGATCGGCCAACTTAGGTGCTCTTGATCAAGGTCATCTGCTGATCTGAGAACTGTAGTGGGGACTTTTAATGGCAACTATAATCACAGGTAGTATTACCTACTGTGTCTCCAACTTTGTGGTGTCTCGTAGCAGTGACACCTATGCCGAAATCAGGAGATAGGGTCTCCTCCAGCCCCTCCCACTTCACATTCCTCACCAGTCAGCTGATCTCTAGTCTCTGCCCCCCAGCCATGCCGTGAACTGAATGGGTGGCTGCGAAGAGGCTGAGTGGGCGGGCACAGGCTCCAGGGACAGCCCTGCTGGGCGGCCGCAAAAAAGGCTGGGAGAGCGGTGCGGGCTTCAGGAACAGCCCAGGATTCGTTGACCCCTGGCAAATCATCATTCGACCCCCAGGTTGAGAACCACTGCTCTACATGTTTCGTGGCTATAAACCGCTTCTTCAGGAGGAACACGAGATAAAATCTACAGATAAGGTGAAGTTTACATGTTAAGCACCCATAATTAATGCTTATACCCCCTATCAATACCTTTGATTTACCTAATTGGAGTTTTCCCTGCTATGCTGGGTATATGGAAGGGTTTGCAACCACTATAAAGTGTTTATATGTAAACCCCCCTTTCAGATCTAAACAGCTCTATCTATTAGAGGCCAAAGGAAACTGTTGGTATGGACAAGTGTTGTCGCCGGTGTAATTTAAGTGAAGACATCTCCATATATACAAAAACAACCGCTGCTCATGTACAGTGCAGCTCCTTGCACCCTCAACAGCATGCAAAGATGTTTTATATTAAAATCCAGTTTAGCAAGCACTGATTTTACATTTCAGCAGGTGGGCAGGCTTATGCTAAGAGTTTTTATAGGTTATTACATTTAATCTCGTTTAAACATCCCCTACAATTGTTCAATGACATGGCCTTAATGGAGATTTTTTTTTACTTTTTCTTTTGGAGAGCTTCATTAAACCCCGTTGTGCGAGTTATTGCAAATGATGCAGACCAATGTGTCAGCCCACCATATCCGTCCCCTTCACTTCCCGAACCTGAGTTACTGGAACATGAGAAACACATGAGACGTCTTCCTCCTTCCTCCCGGCTGTGAAACAATAACTACAGAAAGGAATTAATACAATCCCTCACAGTAGCCTTGCTGCCAATCATGTCCCGTTCCATCACCGCACCGGAAGGGGGGGAAAATAACACAGAGCAAATTTTACTCCGATAACATCTGAAGTAATACACCAGGAATAAAAAAAAAAAACACCATCTGTGATTAGACCACAAAAAATGGACAAACTAAAGTCCTTTCTCTTTTCTTTATTTTTTAAATTTTTTTCTTACAAGTCATATTCTCTGTTCCCTCTCCATGCCAGCTGAAATCTGATGGTTCGTGCCACTGTCATCTAGAGCAGTGGTTCTCAACCCTGTCCTCAAGTACCCCCAACAGGCCATGTTTTGGGAATTTCTTTTAGATAAAATAGCTGTCCAAAATACCAAGCCATCGACTCTGATTTAAAGCACCTGTGCAAGATAAAGGAAAACCTGCAAACATGGCCCGTTGGGGGTCCTTGAGGACAGGTTTGAGAACCACTGATCTAGAGCCCAGGGAGAACATGCCAAACTGTACCCCCCCCCCCAAGATGTATGAGATTTTGCTCCGGAGCTTTTTACATTGTTCACCATGGCCACTGGCTCACTGTCCAAACTGGTTGCTAGCCGTGGCCCGCCTGGCGTCTAGCAGCCAGTGACATCACGAGGAGGAGAGATGCAGAGGCCCCAGCATTCAGAGCAGAGGAGGATTTAACCTCTTCCTCCTCCACGCCTACTGCTTAGCTCCACCCACCTCCTCCCTGCATCTTCTCAAGTCCAGCCTGCAGCATGGAGAAGATACATCTGTGGCACTGACTGCTGCAGTGCACAATGGGAGAGACAAGTATGAGCAAAAATCCCCTCCCAATCTACATGCATACCCCCTAAGCATAAATTCCCTCTCCTCCCAGTTCAAATCCCCCCGCTGAAATCCCCCTCCCAGAATATAAATCTTTGCCCTCCCATCCCCAAAATCCCCCCTGCACAAATTTACCCCTCCTAACATACATCGGGAGCGAGCATGTACCAGTGCCCCTGTAGCAAGCGGCTTGCTATTGGAGCCACTGGTCAAAGTGGGAGGAGCCAGGAGCACCAGCGGGGAACCCGAGAAGAAGAGGATCGGGGCTGCCCTGTGCAAAACCACTACACAGAGCAGGCAAGTATAACATGTTTGTTATTTTAAAAAAGCCGAAACTTTAATATCACTTTAAGCAGCCAGTGAAGTCAGCATTCTAATCCTGTTTATTTGTGTGAGATCAGTCTTACAAGGATGTAGACAATGAGACGATAATGAGGTCCTCAAACTGTGTGGAAGGAAGTTGTACTGAACACAGCGCCACCCTCATTCCTTCAAAATTCCTAAGTCAGTAACAAAGACGGTCAGATTTAAATCTCATGTCTGCAAAGAGCTGCCAGAGAAGAAGGTGACACAGCCAATAAATCACAATCTAGTTAAAAGCAGATTTGACAGAACCCAGGCCACCTAAGTCAATACGCTTTAAGATGGTCATAAAACTCCACTAGCAGCAGGGTGAGCAAAATATTTCTAATTAGGTCCTGTCGTGAATGGCCATGTTGAGGAGTAATGCACATCTGTTTTTCTAAAACTCCCAGAGCCAGACTTCACATATAATCCATAATTCCTGCAGTGATGGAGTTACTTACATAAAAAGTGTTCACCTGAATGTTTAAGAAGATAGGTAAAAACCAAACAGGCCTATCTTACAAGGTCCAGAAGACCTCCTAAGAGAATTATAATTGCTATATCGTATTTGGTCTCTAATGAATTGAAGTTTCATTCTGTTAAATATTATGTTTGTTGTCAGATTGAAAAACCTTGCCATATGGAAATCTGAATGTATTTAGGATAGTTGGCATTAAAGAGAAGCTCCAATCTCCCTGAAAAAAAATTAAATGTCAGCAGCTACAAATACTGAAGCTGCTGACTTTTAATATAAGAACAGTCCCCTGCCACTGGATCCAGCGATGTCCTCACCCGAGCCGATTCTTCAGTTCTTCAGGCATCTTGAATAAGATAAACCGGCAGTGAAGCCTTGCAGCTTGACAGCTGGCTTCCAAATGCGCATGTGCGAGCCATGCTGTGCTTTGTGATTGATCCTGCAGTCTTTTGGGACCTGCGACTGTCCCAGAAGGATGTGTGAGAAGGAGGGGGCCAAACTTCAAAAATTAAATCTGGGGGACCTCTCCTGTGGGTGGGGAGCAGAGGCACCTTGAGGGCTCAACGATTAAGCTGCCTATGGAGCAAAAGATATCTGAGGGATCTCTCCTGCAGATAGAGAGCATGGGCCCCTTGAGGTCTCAATGATTAAGCCCATTAGGGGGCAAAACACATATGAGGGACCTCTCCTGCAGGTGAAGAGCAGAGGTCCCTTGAGGCCTCAACGATTAAGCCCACTCGGGGAAACATGCATCTGATAGGATCTCTCCTGTGCATGAAGAGCAGAGGCCCTTTGAGATCTCAATAATTAAGCCCACTAGGGGGGCAAAACGCATCTGAGGGATCTCTCCTGCGAGTGGAGAGCAAAGGCCCCAATTATTAATGTGGTTGTAAACCTAGTTACACCACTTGTACCTACAGGCAGGGATTTTTTTTTCTGCCGGAACGTGCCGAAATGTAGTTCCGCCAACTCCGGCAGCCCTCTCCTCTGCAGTCTGTCACATAAAACAGAAGCCGGTAGAGGAAGTTTTCTATACCATTCACTTCCTCCACCAGCTTCTCTATGCTAGGCATCCAGGGAATTTGCTCCACAGCTGACTGATCGGAACCCTCAACTTTTGGTATTAATGGGGATTTCAGAGGCAGCTATCCCCTCCTGCTGTCTGTCATATCTGTGTGGCACGAAGACAAATGAAGCTCTGAAACTCCTCCTTGGTTCTGTGTACACTGATTTGACAAGCGGAGCTGCACAGAGTTGACTGCACAGTAAGCTGAGGGAAAAAACCTGCACGGTCTAGGAGATATTTACCATATATGCTTGCACCTATGACATCGGGCCCTCCATGCCGTTTCTTCACTAGCAAGTGCCGTGACTGACGGCTCCCACGACTCCAGCCAGTCACAGACTAGCCCATTATGCTTTTACTTTGCAGGGGAAAGCAGGGGAAATAAGAGGAAGTAAATTCCTCTTTAAGCCCACTAGGGGACAAAACGCATCCTAAGGATCTCTCCACCAGGTACCCGCTCCCTCCAAAAAAATAATGTGCCAAATGTAGGGGGGGGTGGTGTAGGAGGAAAAGCGGAGATTCCCCTTTAGGGTAAAGTTCCACTTTAAGGGTGCGTCTACTGGTGCAAATTAAGATACTCCAGCACACCTTCCAATACACAACTCAAACACTTTGATTGGGTGGAAGTTAGCTCTATGTGAAACTAGCAGCTACAGCCTTCATTTGACATTGAAATCACCATGGGTATTCAGGGTCACATTTTCTCTTGAAAACATGAGATTGGACTTACTCTGCAAAAAAATCACACTCTGCGTGGAAAAAAAGACCAGATCAACTTCACTTACAGTAGATATTTTTCATTTTAAATTCCTTTTTTTTTAAATTGTTGCTCATTAGGGATGGGCCGAACACCCCCCGGTTTGGTTTGCACCAGAACATAACGAATAGGCAAAAAATTTGGCAGAACACACGAACACCGTTAAAGTCTATGGGACACGAACACAAATAATCAAAAGTGCTCATTTTAAAGGCTTATATGCAAGTTATTGTCATAAAAAGTGTTTGGGGACCCGGGTTCTGCCCCAGGAGACATGTATCAATGCAAATTTTTTTTTTTTAAACGGCCGTTTTTTCGGGAGCAGTGATTTTTTTAATGCTTAACGTCAAACAATAAAAATTAAATATTCCTTTAAGTATCCTGCTTGGGGGGGTGTCTATAGTATGCCTGTAAAGTGGCGCATTTTCCCATGTTTAGAACAGTACCACAGCTAAATGACATTTCTAAAGGAAAAATTGTCATGTAAAACTCATTGTGGCTGAAATGAATAGTCGGGTCTCGGCAATATAGATAAAAATCATTGAAAAAAAGAGCATGGAATCCCCCCAGTCCATTACCAGGCCCTTTGGGTCTGGTATGAGTATTAAGGGGAATCCCGAACCAAAATTAAAAAAAAATTGTGGTGGGGGGGGTCCCCCTAAAATCTATACCAGGCCCTTCAGGTCTGATATGGAAATAAATGGGAACCCTGTGCCAAAATTTTAAAAAAAAATGGTGTAGGGGTCCCCCTCAAAATCCATACCAGACCCTTCAGGTCTGGTATGGATTCTATGGGGAACCCTGTGCCAACATTTTTTTAAAAATGGCGTAGGGGTCCCCCTCAAAATCCATACCAGACCCTTATCTGAGCACGCAACCTGGCAGGCCGCAGGAAAAAAGGGGGGGACAAGAGAGCGCCCCCTCTCCTGAACTGTACCAGGCCACATGCCCTCAACATGGGGAGGGTGCTTTGGGGTAGCCCCCCAAAGCACCTTGTCCCCATGTTGATGGGGACAAGGGCCTCATCCCCCCAACCCTTGCCCAGTGGTTGTGGGGTATGCGGGCACCCCCCAGGCACGATATTTAAAGGAAAATTCATTTTTATTGTTTCACTTTAAGCATTAAAAAAATCACTGCTCCCGAAAAAACGGCCGTTTAAAAAAAATGTTTTCATTGATACATGTCCCCTGGGGCAGGACCCTGGTCCCCAAACACTTTTTATGACAATAAGTTGCATATAAGCCTTTAAAATGAACACTTTTGATTTTTCATGTTAATGTTCCATAGGCTTTCGAATTTGCCCCGAACACCGCATATTGTTCGCTGTTCGCAGAACATCCGAACAATCAAAGTTCAGCCCAAACTTATGCTCGGGCCAAACCGTTCGCCCATCCCTATTGCTCATGTTTATAATACATTTCTGTCATTATTTTGTTGCAATGTTTGTCTTTCTTATCATTAAAACAGTATTTAAGATCTCTCACTATTTCCCAACAGAGATTTATATGACTCCCTTTGGACAATTTACCCCTCATTGGTGCCAAGAATCATCCACGATTGCCTGACTTTAACTTTCTCTCCTGATCCCCATCCTTCCCTATGCTCCTTCCTCCCTCATTTCCTACAGTTTTCCTTCCTGAACTTTTTTTTCTCAGCTCTTCTCTACTCTTCCTGTCTCTCCTTTCTCTGTGGGGTATACATTCTATATTCCAAGAAATTAGACTGCACGGTGGTCCCCTGATGTGGGTTCCCTGATGTGGAAATTAGAAAAGAAAGGAAATAACTTTTTGCCTCTGTGAATAAGCTACTTGTAGTGTAAACTCTGTTTCATCCCTGTCTGGTCGTGGCAGCAAGAGATGCAGAAGGTTCTTTAAAGGTCAGAACTGCAACAGCAGAAGCAGTGACAAACAAAAAAATGCCTAAAAAAACGCTCTAATGCTTCTATTACTGATACCAGTCAACATGACACGTAATGAACTGATGCAGATCATAGAAAACAGCTTGTCAAGCTACGATATGCTACAGGAAAAATTAAAACATTGCACATAGGAAACTGACTCACTGTGTCCAAAATGAAACCAGGTAATGTAAGATTGCTTCAGCTTTGATCATCACCCCCAGGAGAAGTCTCTAATACGTGCTTTGCCCCCTAGGCCTCAAAGATTAAGTCCACTAGGTAGTAAAATGCTCCAGAGGGACCTCTCCTGCAGTTGGAGAGCAGAGGCCCCTTGAGGCCTCACTGATTAAACCCATTAGGGGGTGAAATGCATCTGAAGGATCTCTCCTGCAGGTGGAGAGCAGAGGCCCCTTGAGGCCTCAATGATTAAGCCCACTAGGGGGCAAAACATGTCTGAGGGATCTCTCCTGCAGGTGGAGAGCAGAGGCCCCTTGAGGCCTCAATGATTAAGCCCACTAGGGGGCAAAACATGTCTGAGGGATCTCTCCTGCAGGTGGAGAGCAGAGGCCCCTTGAGTAGGGCAGCCACCTCATGCCTTTAAACCCAAACACATATGAATTACACAGGTTCTGAGGCTAATTAAATGCAGATAAAGCAACAAGTGAGTTTAATTACCACCTTAATCAGCCACAGAACCTGTGTAATTAACATGTGTGCATGTTTAAAGGGATGAGGTGGCAATTCTACCCTTGAGGTCTTATTGATTAAGCCCACTAGGGAATGAAATGCTTCTAAGGGACCTCCCTGCAGGTGGAGAGCAGAGGCCCCTTGAGGCCTCTAAAAATTAAGCCCACTAAGGGGCAAAACATGTCTGAAGGATCTCTGCTGCAGGTGGAGAGCAGAGGCCCCTTGAGGTCTCAATGATTAAACACAATGGGGTAAAAGGCGTTTGAGGGCCCCCTTCCACAGGTGGAGGGCAGAGGCACTTTGAGGGCTCAACGATTAAGCCTACTAGGAGGCAAAACACATCTGAAGGATGTCTCCTGCAGGTGGAGAGCAGAGGTCCCTTGAGGTCTCAATGATTAAACCCACTAGGGGGAAAAACATGTCTGAGGGGCCTCTCCTGTGGGTGGAGAGCAGAGGCCCCTTGAAGCCTCAACGATTAAGTCCACTAGGGGTCAAAACACATATGAGGGATCTCTCCTGCAGGTGTAGAGCAGAGGCCCCTTGAGGCCACAACGAATAAGCACACTAGGGGGCACAACACGTCTGAGGGACCTCTCCTGCATGTGGAGAGCAGAGGCCCCTTCAAACCTCAAACATTAAATCAACTAGAAGGTGAAATGCATCTGAGAAACTTCTCTTGCGGGTGTGGAGCAGTTTTGGTTTAGTTTTGGTCATAGTGAGTCAACGTCCTACGTGCGATTGGTTACCATTTCTCTGTAGCAGATGCAGTGAACTGTGCATGTTCCAATTCTGACACATGGTGGCGGCTCCCACGTGTGTGTAAAAAGGTTGACTGCTCAGTTAACCTGCCCCGTGACAATCACTTTCAGTCTTCTGGCTCTTAGATTGTTGTCCCAAAGCAGGAAAATCTCTACACAGAAGAGGCTGAGTGTGTAATCGTCACAGACAGCACTGCAGATTGCATATCAAACAATCAATGTTATCCCCTGAATGGCTCCCTTTAAATGTGGATCTTTAAAGCAGCATCAGCGTTGGGCCAAGTGCCCAAATGGCTTAAAAAAAAATGGAGTAGGTCCATCCGGCATGCTCATAAAGATCCGTGGATAACACAGATTTGAACTGAAGGGCCATGATGACAGGTGAGCTTCCAGAGAGAATTCCTTGCTACATATTACAGCATAACACAGGAACTGTTGTGGAGATTCCATCTGATAAGACCCATGTAGCCCCGCGTATGTCAGAGAGGAATGACGCCATCGCCCAAGAATGACATTACGCCCTTCCGCTGGTGGCTCCCGCTGCATCAGTTGTTTTTTCTTTATTGTGGACAGCGATAAAGGCAATTCTTTAGTATGGGGCCCATGGAGTGTTCAGAATAAGAGATCAGCTATAGGGTAAACTCATGGCTTAGAAAAGGAAACAAATTGTTTCATTTTGTAGAATAAGTCCATGGCAAGTCTTCAGAGTTGACTTAACAGCTTTTATATATATTTTTTACATGTATACATGTTCAGTAATGAGTCAGCGCAACACTTATTACCTCTTGGAGGGATCACAGTACTCCTCCTGACAATGCCTTCATCTGCTTTTCCCTCCAGGACGGAGCCACCTTTATTCCCACCATCTACTTCCAGGATTGAGATGTCAGCCTAGAAATGATACAATCATGTAATACTGGTGTCTGTGCAGTTCTTGGCTGTGTTCAAATGTCTGACACAGAACAGCCCCTTTTGCAGTCTCTTACCTTGCGACTGGTTACAAAGTTACAACGTTGCACCCTCCCATCTTGTGACTTACTACAAAGTTATAATGTTGGAATCTCTCACCTTGTGACTTGCTACAAAGTTACAATGTTGCAGCCCCTCACCTTGTGACTCTCTACAAAGTTACAATGTTGTATCCTCTCACCTTGTGACTCTCTACAAAGTTACAATGTTGTATCCTCTCACCTTGTGACTCTCTACAAATTTACAATGTTGCAGCCTCTCACCTTGTGACTCTCTACAAAGTTACAATGTTGCAGCCTCTCACCTTGTGATTTACTACAAAGTTACAATCTTGCAGCCTGATCACAGGGGAAGAAAAGACTGAGGAAATGCTTCCTCCTGCCTGCAGTAGATTGATGGCATCATCTCAGCCCAGGGACAGTCACTGACTGATGCTCAAGAACTCTTCTTTAATGATAACAGATGGAGCTTTTCTGATAAATTAGACTTTCGCAAAATGTGACCGCATGTCAGGAATTTGACACAAAGTTACAATGTTGCAATCTGATCATGGTGGAGGGGAAAACTGAGGGAATGCTTTATTTTGCTTGCAGCAGACTGATGACACCATCTCAGCCTAGGCGCAGTCACTGACTGGAGCACAGAAATGGCTTTTCAATGTTAAAAACTATGCTGATCAATGTGAAATGTTAGGAATCTGTTACAAAGTTACAATGTTGGGGGAGAGGAGACTGAGGAAATGCTTCCCCCTGCCTGCAGCACAAATGACAGTCTTCCTGGTGCATTATGAGCACAAGAGACAGACACTCTGCCAGGGACATGATGAGCACGAGATGCACTTTGCCAAGGACATATCAACCATAACATACACACTGCCAGGGCCATGGTCAGTGCAAGAGACACCCTATCAGTGTGACTGAATGGTGAGCTGCAATATCGCTGGGACTGGTGAGCTGCTGCTGTAGGGATTTACTATCTGCTGCTGGAGAGACTGAGCCGTTTAGGAACTCACCATACAGCCATCTTGTAGCCTTATTGGTCCCTGCATGCTTGACTGGGACTATTCTCACCAATGGTAAAACAGAGCCCCAACAATAGCTGGCTGAAGAGGTAGGGCTAAAGACTGTCCCTTTAAAGCTGGTACACAGAGACTGTGATGGGAGTCACTTTGGGCAGGGGGCTCGTGGAACCCAGAATCCCTTGTTCCAGCTCCTCATGCACCTCCTATGTCTAAGTCACCCTGTGTCTCTAATAGGGGCACAGGGTGACCGAGAAATCCAGTCTGATCTGTACTAATGGGACTCACTGTACAACCACACTGGAATGTTGTATGTATATATATATATATATATATATTAGGGATGAGCTTCGAGTTCGAGTCGAACTCATGTTCTACTCGAACATTGGCTGTTCGCAAGTTCGCCGAACAGCGAACAATTTGGGGTGTTCGCGGCAAATTCGAATGCCGCGGAACACCCTTTAAAAGTCTATGGGAGAAATCAAAAGTGCTAATTTTAAAGGCTTATATGCAAGTTATTGTCATAAAAAGTGTTTGGGGACCCGGGTCCTGCCCCAGGGGACATGGATCAATGCAAAAAAAAGTTTTAAAAACGGACGTTTTTTCAGGAACAGTGATTTTATTAATGCTTAAAGTCAAACAATAAAAGTGTAAAATCCCTTTAAATTTCGTACCTGGGGGGTGTCTATAGTATGCCTGTAAAGGGGCGCATGTTTCCTGTGTTTAGAACAGTCTGACAGCAAAATGACATTTGGAAGGAAAAAACTCATTTAAAACTACCCGCGGCTATTGCATTGCCGACAATACACATAGAAGTTCATTGATAAAAACGGCATGGGAATTCCCCACAGGGCAACCCCGAACCAAAATAAAAAAAAAAAAAATGATGTGGGGGTCCCCCTAAATTCCATACCAGGCCCTTCAGGTCTGGTATGGATATTAAGGGGAACCCCAGCCAAAATTAAAAAAAAAAATTGATGTGGGGTTCCCCCTGAATTCCATACCAGACCCTTCAGGTCTGGTATGGATTTTAAGGGGAACCCCGCGCCAAAAAAAAAAAAAAAAACGGCGTGGGGTCCCCCCAAAAATCCATACCAGACCCTTATCCGAGCACGCAACCTGGCAGGCCGCAGGAAAAGAGGGGGGGACGAGAGTGCGGCCCCCCCCCTCCTGAACCGTACCAGGCCACATGCCCTCAACATTGGGAGGGTGCTTTGGGGTAGCCCCCCAAAACACCTTGTCCCCATGTTGATGAAGACAAGGGCCTCATCCCCACAACCCTGGCCGGTGGTTGTGGGGGTCTGCGGGCGGGGGGCTTATCGGAATCTGGAAGCCCCCTTTAACAAGGGGACCCCCAGATCCCGGCCCCCCCCTGTGTGAAATGGTAAGGGGGTACTTACCCCTACCATTTCACTAAAAAACTGTCAAAAATGTTAAAAATGACAAGAGACAGTTTTTGACAATTCCTTTATTTAAATGCTTCTTCTTTCTTCCTTCATCTTCTTCTTCTTCTGGTTCTTCTGGCTCTTCTGGTTCTTCCTCCGGCGTTCTCGTCCAGCATCTTCTCCGCGGCGTCTTCTATCTTCTTCTCCTCGGGCCGCTCCGCACCCATGGCATGAGGGGGGAGGCTCCCGCTCTTCTCTTCATCTTCTTCTTCATCTTCTTCTCCATCTTCTTCTTCTTCTTCTCTTCTTCCTTCTTCTCTTCTTCATGTCTTCTCCGGGCCGCTCCGCAGCCATGCTGTGGCATGGAGGGAGGCTCCCGCTGTGTGACGGCGTCTCTTCGTCTGACGGTTCTTAAATAACGGGGGGCGGGGCCATCCGGTGACCCCGCCCCCCTCTGACGCACGGTGACTTGAGGGACTTCCCTGTGACGTCACGGGGAATGCCACAGGGAAGTCCCGTCATGTCACCGTGCGTCAGAGGGGGGCGGGGTCACCGGGTGGCCCCGCCCCCCTGTTATTTAAGAACCGTCAGACGAAGAGACGCCGTCACACAGCGGGAGCCTCCCTCCATGCCACAGCATGGCTGCGGAGCGGCCCGGAGAAGACATGAAGAAGAGAAGAAGGAAGAAGAGAAGAAGAAGAAGAAGATGAAGAAGAAGATGAAGAAGAGAAGAAGATGAAGAGAAGAGCGGGAGCCTCCCCCCTCATGCCATGGGTGCGGAGCGGCCCGAGGAGAAGAAGATAGAAGACGCCGCGGAGAAGATGCTGGACGAGAACGCCGGAGGAAGAACCAGAAGAGCCAGAAGAACCAGAAGAAGAAGAAGATGAAGGAAGAAAGAAGAAGCATTTAAATAAAGGAATTGTCAAAAACTGTCTCTTGTCATTTTTAACATTTTTGACAGTTTTTTAGTGAAATGGTAGGGGTAAGTACCCCCTTACCATTTCACACAGGGGGGGGGGCGGGATCTGGGGGTCCCCTTGTTAAAGGGGGCTTCCAGATTCCGATAAGCCCCCCGCCCGCAGACCCCCACAACCACCGGCCAGGGTTGTGGGGATGAGGCCCTTGTCTTCATCAACATGGGGACAAGGTGTTTTGGGGGGCTACCCCAAAGCACCCTCCCAATGTTGAGGGCATGTGGCCTGGTACGGTTCAGGAGGGGGGGGGGGCGCACTCTCGTCCCCCCCTCTTTTCCTGCGGCCTGCCAGGTTGCGTGCTCGGATAAGGGTCTGGTATGGATTTTTAGGGGGACCCCACGCCGTTTTTTTTTTTTTTTTTGGCGCGGGGTTCCCCTTAAAATCCATACCAGACCTGAAGGGTCTGGTATGGAATTTAGGGGGAACCCCACGTCAATTTTTTTTTAAAATTTTGGCCGGGGTTCCCCTTAATATCCATACCAGACCTGAAGGGCCTTGTATGGAATTTAGGGGGACTCCCACATCATTTTTTTTTTTTAATTTTGGTTCGGGGTTGCCCTGTGGGGAATTCCCATGCCGTTTTTATTAATGAACTTCTATGTGTATTGTCGGCAATGCAATAGCCGCGGTAGTTTTAAATGTGTTTTTTCCTTCAAAATGTCACTTTGCTGTCAGACTGTTCTAAACACGGGAAACATGCGCCCCTTTACAGGCATACTATAGACACCCCCCAGGTATGAAATTTAAAGGGATATTACACTTTTATTGTTTGACTTTAAGCATTATTAAAATCACTGCTCCTGAAAAAACGGCCGTTTTTAAAACTTTTTTTTGCATTGATTCATGTCCCCTGGGGGAGGACCCGGGTCCCCAAACACTTTTATTGACAATAACTTGCATATTAGCCTTTAAAATTAGCACTTTTGATTATTCATGTTCGTGTCCCATAGACTTTAACGGCGTTTGCGTGTTCGAACGAATTTTTTTCCTGTTCGCATGTTCTGGTGCGAACCGAACAGGGGGGTGTTCGGCTCATCCCTAATATATATATATATATATATCTATATCTATAAATATATACAGTATATAGATATATATATATAGATCGATCTATCTATCTATCTATCTATCTATCTATCTATCTATCTATCTATCTATCTATCTATCTATCTATCTTGTCTAGTTTTGTTGTGTACTCTTTGATGGGTCATTTGGGGGTGGGGGGTGTGGTTGTATGCCATTGATCTATTGTGTCTTTCTGCCTTGGGAGTAAAGTATATTATGGGATGTATGTCTATGTGGGGGCGGGGGGGTAATTCCTCCAGCAGCCCCTCCCTGCTGATAAGACTGTTTATTGATGAGAAGTTTGAATACACCTGACCTGTGTGTCTATTGTTTACCCCACCCTGAATGCAAAGGGAGGGGTTGTCCCTAAGTGTTACCTCTCTGTACATGTGTTTCAATAAACAGTTCATGTTGAGCAACCAAACGAGTACTGCCTTGTTATTGGTTGTCAGTGGTTTGGAATATCTGATATCTATATTCAGACTGGGGTGAAGCAGTATATGACGAAAGCACTCAAGCAGAGTGGGGGACGTTTCATTACAGAGACCTTCACCTATTGCTTATGCTAAGAGGTACCCCTTAGGGGACACTGACTCCAGACTACTCTGCCAGGGCTATGAGCATAAGAGATACTCAACCAGGAATAGGATTATAACAAGCAATAATCTGCCAGGAATATGACAAGCGCAAGTGATAATCTACCAGGGACATGATGAGAACAAGAGATACTCTTCCATGAACATGATGAACACAATAGATACTCTGCCAGGGCTATGAGCACCAGCGATAACTCTTCCAGAGACTTGATGAGCAAAAGCAATAATCTGCCATGGACATAATGAGAGCAAGTGACATTGTGCTAGGGCAGGGGTGTCAAACTCAATTTCATTGCGGGCTGCATCGGAATTATGGTTGCCCTCAAAGGGCCAGTTGTATCTGTGGACAAGATGTCCAGAGCACCACAACCCCCTTACATGAGATGTCAAGAGCCCCCCCCACCATTAGAAGTCAAGAGTTCCGCACCCTTCCATACATCACAGTGCACCCCCCTTACCTTGTGCTGCTGCTGCTGTCGGAAAGAAGCTGGGGATGGAGCTGGGAAGCAGAAAGTGCACGGTCTGGAGGAGGACCAGGGGAGGGTTGGAGCGAGCTGAATGGTGAGACCAAGGGAGGCGGAGATGAGGGGGTGTTGCGGCTAGATCTGTAGGAGGCACAGCATCTGTAGACGAACTTCTGTCCTCTTCTCTGCTGCCAACTGCTGAGACAAGGTGGGGGCAGAAACAAGGGGGTTTCCACAGCTGCAAGAGAGGTGCAAGGGCCAGATGAAATGGCCTGGAGGGCTGGATTCGGCCCGTGGGCCTTGTGTTTGCCACATGTGTGCTAGGGATATGATGAATACACAAGACATTCTTCCAGGAACACGTTCAACACAAAGGACATTCTGCCAGTGAAATGATGAACACAAAAGACAGTCTACAAGGAACATGGTGAGTGCAGAAGACATTCTGCCAGGGATATGATGAGCACAGAAAGCACTCTTCTGGGGACACGATGGGAAGACTTTGCCAGGGACATATGAACCATAACATACACACTGCTAGGACCATGGTCAGTGCAAGAGAAATTCTGCCAAGGACATCAGCGGTGGTCTCAGCGGGGAGCATTGATAGCTTCAAGAAACTATTAGATAATCACCTGAATGACCGCAACATACAGGGATATACAATGTAATACTGACATATAATCACACACATAGGTTGGACTTGATGGACTTGTGTCTTTTTTCAACCTCACCGGTTGCTTTGGTATAAATGGTTAAGGTGGAAGATTGGCGTCATATGGGGGCTTTTAATGGAAAAAAACCCTTCTAATTAATTACTTATATATAAAAAATAAAATGAAAACTACAAAACTGAGCCCTCCTCCTAGTCCAGCGTAATAAAACATCTTCCCCAAAGGGATGGGACAGCGGCCACAAGGACTGACACCATTAAGTCTTGTTTTCAGCAATGCTATTTCGCTGAATTATGTAGCCAATATCATGTTTTCCGTGTCATTAAAGGCCTTTTCAGGGACCGGGTACAAAAAAAAAACAAAAACTCCTGCTACCCAACCAGCAGCAAAATATTATTCTACACCTAGTTAATCCTTTGTCATTATATCCATGTTTAACATGTTCAGGATCTCCGCTGAAAGAAAATGTTATATGGAGCATCGTCACGGGAGTGCGAAGCTTGACCCCCGGGGACGCCTGACGCCACGTCCTTTTTTACGAAACACAGCTGCGCGCTCTTAAGTCAGGGGGAAGCCGTCATATCGGAATTATGCGGCTGGGAAACCGTGCAGAATTTCACAGGTTTTGGGTTGAATTCACAGACTAATGAGTGTTTTTTTTTTTTTTTTTACACTTGGTTAAAGTTTACGGTTTGCCATGGAAACACAACAATGGATAAGAAGTTTGGAGCCCACCTAGAATGTCTACCCCCCCACCCCCCCATGTATAGACCACTCAGCAGTCAGAGAAAACAGCAAATCTAGCAGACACAGATTTAAATTTGACTTTATTTTGCAATCGGCTATTTTATAAAGACAAAAATTTGATTTATTTCTGAAAATTAAGACCTGACCTAACTTGTTTCCTTAAAGCTGAAGTTTCGGTATAAGCTAATGTACACAGTTACATTGGTCCAGCTTGGACCAATGTATGTATGTATGGTCCATGCTTGTGGGATCCCCATGGAAGTTGGAAATCAAGCTACTTCACACCGCTACTACGCCGCTACTACACACCGCTACTACACACTGCTACTACACACCGCTACTACACACTGTTACTACACCACTACTACACACCGCTACTACGCCACTACTACTCACCGCTACTACACACTGCTACTACACACCGCTACTACACACTGCTACTACACACCGCTACTACACACTGCTATTACACCACTACTACACACCGCTACTACACCACTACTACACACTGCTACTACACCACTACTACACACCGCTACTACACACCGCTACTACATACAGCTACTACACCGCTAGTACTGAGACTGCTACTAGCTTTTGCATCCTGTGCCAAGCCACTGACCTGCTGCATTTTGAACACAGGAGACTGCTCACTGGGCATCAGTGGCGGCTGGAGGTAAATTTTTTTTGGGGGGGGGGGCATCGATCAGGTAACCCGCACCCTCACGGTTCGGTCGGTCAGTTAGGAGCCCGGCACTTACCCCATCTATGTCAGGCAGCGCTTCCCGATGGGCAATGGCTTCCCTTCCCCCCTGCTCTCCTCCTTGGCATTGTGACAAAAATATAAGCGTAGGATAGTTTTGCCTTAACTAGATGTGGTGTGATCGTTAGAAGTAGTGTAAATGTAGATGTAGTTTAATTCTGGGTTATTAAAAATATAGTATTCTATGTCAGTCATGCACATATGTTCTTTCATTAGCATTTGAAAAGGACAGAGATAGTTTTTTCTAGGATCGTAGTGACACCTAGATGCCAATAAAAGTTCCCATTAGAGTAAACATAGATTGCCACCTTCCTGAGGCTCAAAGAAACTGCTAGTCATCTTGGCTACACAGATCTGCAGGGGGCATTCACAAGGCTCCGGACAGTCTATAAGCTTTGATTAATATCAAGAGATCTAAGGAACCTATTTTATCTCTCATAAAAGCTAAAATATTAACGGCAGAGAGATGAAAATAATTCCTTTTGATCGTACACCTGATGGGTTACGTGTACATGTGACTCTGTATGTTTATCAGGTGTGGAATCCTGGAGAACCACACAAAACCGTTATATGGCGCCTGATTGCGGCAGGCAGGCAGTGATTGGTACTGTTGCGATCGGCATGATGCGCTGGTATCGGAAATCCTATCCATGACCCAGCAATCAGCGCCGTTCTGGGCCAATTTGACTCTGGTCATTTCAGAACACAAAACATTTGTGGGCTGAGACAGGAACACCCCCCAGGGTTGATTGGCCAAGGGCTAAAGTCCAGCCCGTATCCATATTTCAATAAATTGGGTAGCCTGAGATATGGACATCGTTCTTCCACGAAGCCAGTTCGAAACTGGGGAGTTCCCACATGTTCCAGTATGCTTCTACTAACGGATAGATTTTCTTGGTAAAGTTTATTTCTGTTTTTATCCCTTTTTATTTTCATAGCAAATTGCCAATTGGTGTGTCTTTCTGCATTTTTTGTATTTTTTTTGGTAAATCTTTTTTCTTTGTATATCTTATATGCACTGCCCACTTTCGGGATATTAAATGATAAAATTAATAAGTGACTTCTGTGTACTAAGCTAGGACTCATATCTCTGGAGAGGTTGTTGTATTTTAGTGCCTAAGTACTCGGTTTAATTTACATGCCAATCGGTATGCAATTGCACCGTGTGTTGGCAGATTGCATGCAGATTGTAAGCTAACAGATCTGCCAGACAGAGATCTGTGTGTGTGGTGGCTCAGCAGACCAGTCTGCGGACAAACTGTTGGGTGGTGGCAGGCTAGCGTTTATTGTGTGTCTGGTGTGTGGGTGTGGGGACAGTGGGAAGAGTGATTAACACCGGGGTTCAAGCTTGCAGGATAGCTGGAGGAATCCTAGAAGTGTGTAGTAATTGCTAGATTGCTCCCCAACCCTTAGAGTACACCAGATTGTATGTAAGATTTGTATCTGCCTGTGTGTGGTCAGCTAGCTGGATTGGAGTGGAGTCTCCCTCTAGTGGTGGCCAAAGGTAGTGCAGGCTGTGAAAATACTACAGCCAGTCTTACATGCGCAGTATAAGTTCCCCCTTATTCCCTTAGTTCCTCATATACCCCGGTCACGGAACGCACGTCGCGATTAGTTAGTAGCCGTGGGCGTGCAAATTCGTGACAGGCATCACTGTGGGTTCTCCTTCCCCTCTATGGTGGGCAGTGCTTCCTTACTTGGGCCTCTTCCCCTTCCCCTCTATGGTGGGCAGCGCTTCCTGACTAGGAGACCCCTGTTCTCCTCCTCGGCATCACTGCGGCTTTCGTCGTGCATCTCCTCCCTCCTCCTCCTCCTAGGCCAATTGGAATGCTTCTCCTTTCAGGCCAATCGGGAAACGTGTCTCAGAGCCACGCTTCCTGATTGGCAGAGAGGCGATTCAGTGTGAAAATAGTGAATATTCATTTGCTATTCTAACACACCTGGATGGTTTCTGAGCGCAATGCTCTGCTCTCGGAATCCATCCTATTTTGAAGCCTATTAGTGCCTCTGGCTCTAATCAAGGTGCTTAAAAAAACACCCCCCGCCGCTGTAATTCATGCCCCCCGTGACCTGAAAGGGGCCGGATGCATGGATAGGGGGTGGTGGAGGCAAGGATGGGGGAGGCGGCACCTGTGCGCCCTTAATGGAAGGGGCCACCCCTGCTTGGCATGGAGATTCAGAGAACACTTTGAATGTAAATGAATTCAAAGCGTTCTCTGATTTGATGAGGCAGAGATCATGATGTCATCATTCCACCTTGTCCAATCAGAGAATGCTTTGCATTCATTGAGAAAATGCCAAGGGTTCTCTGAATGGTGCCAGGACCTGGAAGCAAGTGGCAATCACTGTAGCTTACTGTCCCTATGCAGCCGTGGATGCCTCCACTTATAGCATGCCTCCATAGGTGTGCGCAGCCTATTGTATTAGGGTGTGCACCTCAAAGCTCCAACACATATGCATTTGTGACATATTAACCGGCCTCTTCCCCACTCATCACCCTAGAACTATGGGGGTGAGCAGGTGAGCACACAAGGGGACCTGGGCAGCAGAAAGAAAAGGAACTGGGACAAGAGGGGTGGCATACATTGGTACCAATCCCCTGTATTTTCCTCCCGTGGCAGCTGAATATTGGCGAGAGGAAGAGGAGGAGAAGCCTACTTTCAGCTGCTGCAGAAGAAAATACAGATCGGTCCATTAATTTCCACTCCAGCTGCCTATCCTGTCCAGGTTCTGGGGGTTGGCAAGTAAGGATCGCAGCTTACCTGTCACCTGCTCAAAATTGATGGGTTGCCATTGCCAACTCTAGGATTAGGGTGTGCCCAGGCACACCTGGCACACCCCTTGCACACACCTATGCATGCCTCTCTGAGCCTGTCAGCTTCCTTACTGAGCTGATTGGTACAACGAGGAGGCTCGGCTCCGGTGGGAGAGCATTGCGCAGGAGATGTCCTGACGCTCCCCCACCATTCTGCTACCTGGCCACGTTCTTCCTGCGTTAGCACCTGCACACTGCAAACCCCAGGAGCTGTTCACCTGTCCGCTGCTGGAGCCAAAAAAAACATTTCGTATTTTCAATCTTTTGTCTGTTCGTAATTTCTTATTTTCATTCGTGTGTTCGTAATTTCATTTCTTCGTCTGTTTGTAATTTCGTTTGTTCGTGTTCTCAAATCGTTCTTTGGAATGGGCAGTGTGTTAGTGAGTGATGTATCCTACTTATTATCTTTAGCCAATCGGCTTATCCCTTTTGTGTCGGAGTCGCACGGCATTCCTGAATCTTTTTAGATTCGGTTGAGGAGGAGACGGAGTCGGGTCCGGTGACTGAGGGAGTGGACTGGGAGTAAGTACAGGAGGACTTATTGGAAAAGCAAGCCTAGGATTATCATTCTTTATTTCTTACGAAAATACGAATCAATGAAAAAGTAACAATTACTAAATTACGAGTAGTGTACCGAATAAACGAAAATTATTATCTAACAATATTAACAATTTCGAATCAGAGAAAATTAGACTAACGGAATTACGAATCATTTCGTGTCAACGAAAATATATCTGTGACGAAAATACGAACTAGTCCCAATATGAAAACTCGCGTCTTACGAAATTACGAAAACGGAAACGTAAATAAACGAAACAAAACAAAACAATTTTTTTTTTGTTGTGCACATGTCTAGTTGGAAGTTTCGGCTGCACAGCTCACCGTAGCTCACCGAATTTCCAGCAGCTGTACTGATTTGCAATCGATGTATCCGAGTGCGGGTCAGTGTTGGCCAAAACGGACACAGAAGGTGGGAGACGCGTTTTGCGTTTTTTTTCTGCCTACCTTACAACAAGCCACTGCGGAGACATGTACACCGTTATTATGATGTCTCATTTATTGCTAAGAAATTCTGTTGTGCCTGATGGTCCTCCAATATGAAGCCTATTCCCAGGTTGCAACATTTAACGCCATGCAGATATTACCCGCTGCCACCTCTGAGAAATAACAGTGTCATTAACACATTACTCTAATGCTGTTTTAAATATTACATTAGCCTTTTTTTTTTTTTTTTTTTTTAAGTAAACATTGGTCTCTCTCTTCGGGAAGTGTCTGAGGTGCCGCCATCAGCTTATTGTGGCTCAGATGTTTTGACGTAATCCAATTAAAACGTTCCAAACTTCATTTTCGCTGAAACACAATCAATTGTAACTCATTTTCTAAATCGCGCTGCTCGCCCTAATTGCGGGGCCCGCGCCTCTGATGGCGACGCGGGTAAGTAAATTAGGCCCCCCGCCCCTGTTGTATGAGCAGCTTGCTACTCACAAATGACAAGCCTGAAGGTAACTGATGAGCGCGCCACGCTTGATTCGATCATAAAAACACAAAACACATTTTGCTTCCTTAATAAAAGAAAAAAATATAATGAAGTCAAATTAAAACATAAAAAAAAAAAAACTCATCAGTATGGCAGAATGACAGAGCTTTTGTCTTTGGATGTGTTGGAAGCAATAATAATAATAATACTAATATGAGGAAAAAAAATAAATGTGGAAAATTAGGTTAAAGGGAAGGAAATTAGTTTTTATCTGCAGCTGTGCAATAATGTGTTCATTTACCGAGAAGAACCCCAAAAAATATATATAAAATTAAAAGTCAACCAGTGAGGATGTTATGCAGAATTTATGTAAAATACGAGAGGGAAAATAAATGTGTCTGTTTTCGAGTTGAGTTGATCTCATTTGATTCCTCTAACTCAGGGGGTCTCCAAACTTTCTAAGCAAAGGGCCAGTTTACTGTCCTTTAGATTTTAAGGGGCCGGACTGTGGTCATCGTGAGTAGAAAATGTCCCAGCATCAGTGGGGAAAAATAATGCCCCATTATTGATGTCAGTGGGAAGAACGTGCCCCATCATTAGTGTTATTAGGCTCCATTGTTGGCGTGCTTGGGAAGAATTGTGCCCCATCATTGGGAGGAATTGTACCCCTTCATAGGCATTAGTTGAGGGGGGGGGGGAAATAAGGCCCAATTGTTGGTATAAGTGGATTAAATAGTGCCCCAAGGGCCAGATAAAAGCATGCAAAGGGCCACATCTGGCCCCCGGGCCGCAGTTTGGAGACCACTGATCCAACTTAAAGTGATTGTAAAACTATAAAATAAAATTATGTGGCGCTATTCCATCAATCAGTAACAGAACAATGTATGGTGAAGTGGGCAGAGTACACTCCACCTCATGTAGTATATGCCAGGAAAGAGTGAATAATAGCCTAGAAATAAATGTCACCATATAAAAGTCGATCAAAAAGAGATGCAATTCTGCGATAAGAAAAATTAAATACAAGAATATAGGCAATTAAATACAAAGTGACTCAGTGCTTAATGAAATAAAACGGTCACCCCTCAATAGGTGAAAAAATATATATAACTGTGGGTATGAAAAAATGACTTCCCAAATAAATGCTCACAACCAAAATTCATACACAAGTATAAGCAATTAGATGCAAAGTGACTCAGTGCTTAGTGTAATAAAACGGTCACCCCTCATTAGGTGAAAAAATATTAACTGTGGGTGTGAAAAAAATATCTTCCCAAATTAAATGCTCGCAACCAAAATTCATATACAAGTGATAACCAGTGACTCAGAAATCATCACTGAAAATAAATAAATTCTAATGCTAATAGAAAATAAATAAAGTCACTCTTCAACGTGAGCTGCGAATAAAAAGTGATAATGTGACATATAATGCAGAAAAAATCTTAAGATCAGCAAAAAACTTTATGTGCATACAATGCAAAATAATAAATAATTATGACCAAATGAATAGTGTAATCATGCCATAATAAATAAAGTATTAAATACAGTGATTAAGTAATGAATTTATACTAAAATGATCAAAAAATAGGCAATAAAGGACAGCTAATCCCACCACAGAGATGCTGTCCCAAATGGTGACAATAGTGCAATATAGTCCATACAAAGGTGCAGTAGTGATGGGTGATTTCCACAAAGAGTCTTTAGACACAGTGCAAAAAAGTGTGCAGTGACTGGTAATTTTTCTTCTATGCACGTTTTAGTGCATCTCCCAGGTGTTTCCCCCAGCCTCTCACCTCCAACAGCGGCCCCCAATGGGCCTAGTAGGGCGGGTGGATATTTCTAGGAGAGGATGTGTTTCCTGCAGCGTGTCTTTAAACATCCAATAGGTCTGTCTCTCTGCAGCTCATCCCACAGCTCTCAGCACTCTCAGCGGTCCCAGCGGTTATTAAGAACAAAGAAAAGGTCTCATGGTGTAGTATTAAAAGCCCATTTATTAAAAAACGTAGTAACTTACATTGAAATTGACAGCAAACAGTAAATGTGAGGGAAGCTTCCGGGTTCGGCCGTCCCCGAGAAGCGTCGGCACCTGACTCCTCCTACCCTGACGCGTTGCGTCACAGCACGTGACTTTATCAAAGGGATCCCTTTGATAAAGTCACGTGCTGAGACGCAACGCGTCAGGGTAGGAGGAGTCAGGTGCCGACGCTTCTCGGGGTGAAAAAACACAAGGGTTTACAACCCCTTTAAAGAGGTTGTAAACCCACTTTTTGGACTTCTACCTATAGGTAAGTGTAGAATAATATAGAATAATATAGGTAATATAGGTAATAATATAGGAATAATATAGGTAAGTGTAGAATAAGGCTTACCTATAGGTAGTGTAAATATCTCCTAAACGTGCTCCGTTTAGGAGATATTTCACTTGTAGTCCGCCCAAAATTCCAACGGTGCATGCGCGGGGAAGAAACGAAACGAAGTGCCATTTCTTCCCTAGCCTGTGCCATTAATCACGGCTCCCGTGCGCATGTGCGGGAGTGACGTCACGCCGCTCCGGCGAATCACAGAGCCGGAGTCCGCGGCCCGGAAGGAAGAGGGGCCAGAAGATGGACGCTGCCTACACAGGGGACATCGCTGGATTCTTTTGCAGGTAAGTGGCACATAATGGTTCTAGTATGCAATGCATACTAGCCCATTATGCTCTTCATTTGCAGGCTTTGCAGCGAGCAAAAGAGGAAGTAAGTGTGTTTCTGCAAAACTGAAAACGCGCTAAAAAATGCATTGGTGTGACCCAGGCTTCAGAGTACCGGTAATCAGACATCAGTATATCACTTCCTGCTATTATTACAGACAGTTCACAGCCCTCTCCTGCTTTTCTCTCCAGACAGGTGGTGCCACGCTTGCTCAGTCATCACCCAGTGTCACCAACCACTACCCGGACTGCTGGCTCAAAGACGATACAATCATTTACAAATGTTTGATACAGATCAACCTCTCTGCTTGTCTACAAAGTTACAATGTTGTAGCCTGTGACCTTGAAAAGAAAAGATTGAGAAAATGTTTCCTCCTGGCTGCAGCAGATTGATGACATCATCTCAGCGACTGAAACTTGCTACAAAGTTACAATGTTCAAGGAAGTGAATTGAAACCTTGCAGCTCTGGGCTTACTTTCAACTCCAGTAACAACCCAGTTGATGGACAAAAAGTAGTGCAGAGACCTTTTTCATGAGTCACGGCTCCATTTCCGGCAATGGGGTGCGACTTGTCATGCGATTTGGAACGGTCAAATCGCATGACAAGTCACGCCGGTGTGAATGGGGGCTGCGTTAACGTTATATTAAAGTCTTGCTTTTTTTTGTTTAAAAATAACAAACATGTCATACTTACCTGTTCTGCGTTAGGCTGGGTTCACACTGATGCAAATTGGATGTGGGTTTCCCTTGCATCCAATTCGCAGGAGAGTGTGAGCCGCTCTCAATGGAGCCGGTTCTCACACCTCTGGGGTGGCTGCGGTCCACATTGGAAAAAGGTCCTGTGCGTCTTTGGCTCCGTTTCAGGTCCGAATTCAGTCAAAAACATTCAGATCTGATTCGCCCCTGAAACGGAGAACAGGGATGCACCGGACCCCCTGAGGGGAATCATGGCCGCAGCTACTGTGAACTCAGCCTAATGGTTTTGCACAGAGCAGCCCAGATCCTCCTCTTCTCGGGGTCCCCCGCCAGCGATCCTGGCCCCTCCCTCCTGCCGAGTGCCCCCACAGAAAGCAGCTTGCTATGGGGGACACCCGAGCCGAGCCACTACTCTGTGTGTCCATTCAGACATGGAGCCGCTGTTGGACCCGCCCCCTCTGTCTCCTCATTGGCTCAGCCAATCAGGAGGGCCGTGGCTCTTGTGCAACATTTCTGAATTGAGATAGGGCTCAGGTAAGTATTAGGGGGGCTGAGGGGGGCTGCTGCACACTGAAGTTTTTTTTTTATCTTATTGCATAGAATCCATTAAAGTGTTTTTAAAGCCTTAAGGTTTGCATTCATTAAGGTAAAAAAACATTCTATGCTGCAGCTCCCCCCCCCCTCGACTCCCCCTTTTTCTTACCTGAACCCGATCTGATACAGCGATGTGTACAAGTGCTTCAGCTCCAGCCGCTGTCACTCTCCTCATTGTACAGATTGATAGCAGCAGGAGCCATTGGCTCCCACTGCTGTCAATCAAATCCTGTGACACAGGGGGGGAGGCGGGGCCGAGTCCTGCTGTCTGTGTCAATGGACGCAGCAGCAGGACTCAGGAGCGAGCTTGCATGGGTGCCCCCTTTCCATGGGGGCACCTGATGAAGAGGAGTGGCCTGGAGTACCAGCGGGAGACCCCAGAAGAGGAGGATCAGGGCTGCTTTGTGCAAAATCATTACACAGAGCAGGTAAGTATGACATGTTTGTTATTTTATTTATTCTTTAAAAATGAAGGTTTGCAACCACTTTAAGATAAAAAACCTTCTGCCTTTAGAACCACTTTAAACTTTAAAAGGGTTGTAAACCTTTGTGTTTTGTCACCTTAATGCATTCTATGAGGGTAGTATTGGGGGCATTAGTGGTAGGTTGACTAAAGCACATAAACCCAAGGTAAGTATAGTAACAAGTCCCAGTTGCAATCTCGGGTCACCCAATAAGAGGATAGTATGCGACCGGTCTAAACTATGTGGCATGTTCACCAATGCCAGGAGCCTGGCGGACAAGATGGGTGAACTAGAGATACTGTTGTACGAGGAGGATTTGGATTTTGTGGGGATTTCAGAGACCTGGTTCAACAGCACTCATGATTGGCTGGCAACCATTCAAGGGTATAACCTTTACCGCAAGGATAGAGAGGGTAAAAAAGGGGGAGGGGTATGCCTATATGTCAAGAATAATGTACAAGTAAATGTGAGAGATGACATCACTGAGGGAGCTAGGGAGGAGGTGGAATCCTTATGGGTAGAGCTCCAAAGGGATGAAGCTAAGGGGAAAATAATACTATGAGTATGCTATAGGCCCCCTAACCTGAGGGAGGAAGTGGAGACGGATCTCCTATCACAAATTGGATTAGCAGCAAGGATGGGAAGTGTTATCATAATGGGGGATTTTAATTATCCAGACATAGACTGGGCGGAGGGAACTGCGCATTCATTAAAGGCTCGCCAATTCCTTAATGTCTTGCAGGACAATTTTATGGGTCAGATGGTAGACACACCAACTAGAAATAAAGCATTGCTGGATCTACTGATTACCAACAATACAGACCTGATCATGGATGTGGAAATACGGGGCAATTTAGGTAACAGCGATCACAGGTCAATTAGTTTCAGTATAAATCACACAAATAGGAAACATAAAGGGAATACAAAGACACTGAATTTCAAAAGAGCCAACTTCCCTAAACTACAAACCTTGCTAAAAGGCATAAATTGGGATAAAATATTAGGAATAAAGAATACGGAGGAGAGATGGGTTTGCTTTAAGAGCATATTAAATAAAGGCATTAGCCAATGCATCCCATTGGGTAATAAATTTAAAAGAGTGAACAAAAGTCCTGGATGGCTAAACTCCAATGTAAAAATGCATATAAAAGCAAAGGAGAAGGGCTTCAAAAAATACAGGGTTGAGGGATCATCATCAGCATTCAGACTTTATAAAGAATGCAACAAGGAATGTAAGGGTGCAATTAGAATGGCTAAGATACAACATGAAAGACACATAGCGGAGGAGAGCAAAAAAAATCCCAAGAAATTTTTTAAGTATGTAAACAGTAAAAAAGGGAGGACAGACCATATTGGTCCCATAAAGAATGAGGAAGGACATCTGGTTACAAAGGATGGGGAAATGGTATTGAATTTATTCTTCTCCTCAGTCTTCACGAGTGGATCGGGGGGCTTCAGCAACCAAAACTGCAGTGTTTATCCTCATGACACAACACAGGAAGCACCTCCATGGTTAATAGAGGACAGAATTAAAATTAGACTTGAGAAACTTAACATTAATAAATCACCGGGACCAAATGGCTTGCATCCGAGGGTACTTAGGGAACTCAGTCAAGTGATTGCCAGACCGTTGAGTCATGTGGGAAGTGACGCTACGCGTCAGGGTCAGGTGTCATCACTTCCGGTCGTGTCCGAGACCGGAAGTTCTGTGCTGTTTTTCCAGATTTTAAATGTAAGGTACTACGTTTTCTTTTAATAAAATTGTGTTGAATACTACACGATGGGGATATTCCTTTATATTGCATGCCTCCACCATACTTGCCAAGTTTGAAGCCTTCCACCAGAGACCCGCCAGTGCTGTGACAATTGGAGGAGAACAATCGATTGTTGGTTCTCATCTGCTTCCAGACTGCAGGCTTGATTTGACCTGTAGGGGTCTCTAATAGAGGTGAGAGGCTGGGGGAATCGTGTGGCGCACAACGGATTGCCGATGATTGGAGGAATCTGAAACCGAGCATTTTATGCACATGCATTTTTGTTTTGTGCATGAACTGTTATATGAAGATTTGTTCCACTGACGTTGGAACCTTATTGCACTTGTTGGACTAGCACCCCCATTTTATTATTTTGCTGTTGTTTTACTTTTTTGCACTTTATGCAATTTTTTTCATTTATGCAACTTTTTTAATTTTTTTCAATTTTTGTGTTTTTTTTTCACTTTTATGCACTTTAAGAGTTCCATTGGATTTATGTATTATTATTGGATCCTTACATCATTATTATTTTGATAGTTTTTTGATGTCACATTGAAGAATTGTCACTATTCATATGTTTAGCCACATTATTTGTGCTAGTTGTTTATACTATTTCCACTTTAGTTAACATCACATATTTCTTATAACTATAATTTTTTCTCTGTGGGAACACTTTTATGTGTTTGGCGGCTTCTCTTATTTCTCTATCTTTAAGTGTTTCAGTTCACTTTGGTTTTGCGCATTAGTTACCCCCTTCTGTTCAGCACCCACCGTATTGCCATGAATGCAGCACCCACTCCATTGCCATGAATGCAGCACCCACTTCATTGCCATGAATGCCACACTCACTCCATTGCCATGAATGCCACACCCACTCCATTGCCATGAATGCCGCACACTCCATTGCCATGAATTCAGCACCCACTCCATTGCCATGAATGCAGCCCACTCCATTGCCATGAATGCAGCACCCACCGTATTGCCATAAATGTAGCACCCACTGTAATGCCATGAATGCAGCACCCACTCCATTGCCATGAATGCAGCACCCACTCCATTGCTATGAATGCCGCACCCACTGCATTGCCATTAATGTAGCACCCACTCCATTGCCATTAATGCAGCACCCACCGTATTGCCATGAATGCAGCACCCACTCCATTGCCATGAATGCAGCACCCACTCCATTGCCATGAATGCCGCACCCACTCCATTGCCATGAGTGCCGCACCCACTCCATTGCCATTAATGCAGCACCCACTCCATTGCCATTAATGCAGCACCCACCGTATTGCCATGAATGCTGCACCCACCGTATTGCCATGAATGCAGCACCCACTCCATTGATATGAATGCAGCATCCACCCTATTGCCATGAATGCAGCACCCACTCCATTGCCATTAATGCAGAACCCACATTGACATGAATGCAGACTCACCATTGCCGTCAGTGCAGCCTGATTCATGTCCATCTGCAGCCTTGGAGGAGACAGGGACGGGGCGGGACGGGCACCAACAGACATACACCCTGTTTTTATCGGCGGCCTCTTTAATTGAAAGTCCTGCCTCCTATGATGGACAGAACAGTTGTCCAATGGCATCGCAGGAGACGGGACTTCTTTTTACACAGGACGCCGTGTAAACAGGAAATACTGCTCTCCTGTATACACGGCACTCATCCCGTCCCCTCCAAGGCAGCCAGCATATCTATGTTTTGTGGCCCCCAGCGCTCTGGGATTCGTTGGGGGCCACAAAAGATATACAGTATATGTCAAAATTACCAGGCGGGCCATCTGAAACCAGCCCGCGGGCCGGACTTTGGGCATGCCTGTCCTAGGGGGTTATCTGATGTGGGGGGGAGCTGCGAGAGCCAACGAGGGAAGTCGGTGTTCGGGGCCACTCTGTGCAAAAAGAGCTGCACAGTGGAGGTAAAGTATGACATGTTTGTTTAGAAAAAGAAAAAAAAACTCGAAGCTTTACAATCGCTTTAAACTTCAAACTTTCTGCCTGTATACATTGTATCTATTTAGGTTTATTTATAAGGAAAGAAACATTCTAGCACTGAAGGTTTGAAAAGGAAACTCTCAGTCCTGAGAAGAGGTAAATCAGTCTGACATGCCATAATATTCAGCAATAACCTCCATTAATTCAGCCCATTTATTAACAGTCCCGAGAACCCTAAAACTCCCCTTTGACAGTCTTTCCTTGTGTCTAATAGCGCTTCTGACAAATGATCACATGTCCTGGCCCTCTGCCTACAAGGGGAGGAAACGGCCCCATAAATATTTGCTCAAGACATTCATAAATTTGAAGTGTTGACTTGCACAAAAAGTTTAAATACTTTAGGCCTCGAGCCTCCACTTCCTGAGCCGGTCCCTTCTCCCAAGGCCCGGCCCGGCGCTCCAGACACACTTGTCCTGAGGTGCTGAAATCTTAGATGAATTAAAGAAGATGGAGAATGATTCACAGTTCTGTAATGCGGCTCGGGTTCTGTTCAGGAGCAGACAGGTAGGACGCGTCTCTATTTTCTCTTGCGGAAGATGGAACTTCATTACAAGAGGACACACCCTTGAAGATTCTGTTTGGGTCAGATGTGACTTAGCCGGAGGTGCGATAAGCTTCGAGTTTTTGAAAACCCGATAATTAAATCTCAACATGTTTAAGGATTTTTTTTTTTTTTTTTACTGTGAAAAAAACACAATACTCTGCGCTTATGGGAACCCTTCCAGGATTTAACCACTTCCGGACCGCCCGCCGTCGTTATACGTCGGGACTTTGAAGAGGGATATCGTTGTTATGGCAGCAGCTAGCTACCATAACCCCGGTATCCTCTTCTTCAGTGGGCGGACCGCTTCAAGATAAAAGTGGTCTCTGCGACGGATTCGCTGCGAGATCACTTTTATCAGTGGCAGGAGAGGGCCACCCCCCTCCCGCCGAGCTCCGGTGCCCTCCGCTACCCTCCGCCGCTTACCGGAGCCGACAGTAGCGGCGGAGGCGATTGGATACTCTCCCTAGACTGACATGGAGACGAGTGAGGGGAAGATGGCCCCCCACCCATCTCCATATCATTGCAGGGCGGAAGCGACGTCAAAACGTCACTTCAGCCCATAGCTCTTAAAGGGCCTTTTTTTTTTTTTTTTAAATGACAAAATTTTTATTTTTATTTTTTTATTGCATTTTAGTGCAAATATGAGATCTGAGGTCTTTTTGACCCCAAATCTCATATTTAAGAGGTCCTGTCATGCTTTTTTTTTTGTTTACATTCCTTGTAATAGGAATAAAAGTGACACTTTTTTTTTTTTTTAAAGAACAGTGTAAAAATAAAAATAAAAGGTAAAATAAATAATATATATATATTTTTTTCAAACAAGCTCGCGTGCAGGTGTGAACGCATACGTGAGTAGTGCCCGCATATGAAAACGGTGTTCAAACCACACATGTGAGGTATCGCCGCGATCGGTAGAGTGAGAGCAATAATTCTAGCCCTAGACCTCAAACCATGCAACCTGTATCACCTATGGAGATTTTTAAGGGTAAAAGTTTGTCGCCATTCCACGAGCGGGCGCAACTTTGAAGCGTGACATGTTGGGTATCAATTTACTCGGAGTAACATTATCTTTCACAATATAAAAAAAAATTAGGCTAACTTTACTGTTGTCTTATTTTTTAATTCAAAAAAGTGTATTTTTTCCCAAAAAAAGTGCGCTTGTAAGACCGCTGCGCAAATACGGTGTGACAGAAAGTATTGCAATGACCGCCATTTTATTCTCTAGGGTGTTAGAAAAAATATATATATAATGTTTGGGGGGGTCTAAGTAATTTTATAGCAAAAAAACTTGTAAACAACAAATCTCAGAAAGAGGCTCGGTCCTTAAGTGCTCAAAAGCTGCCAAGCGCCCTCCTACAATCCCACAAAGGAGAATAGTGCGAACACTACAAATAAAATGGTGCAATAAGTGAATAAAATAACTAAAATGAATAAACTAGTGCAAAATGAATGAATCACAGAGCTCTTTGGATTACCACCAATAAAAACATTACATCAACTGAAAATTATAAACAGCGCTCAGGAATAAACAGTACAAAATATTACCAACCTCGTTCACACCAGTGAGATTTGTCATGTGATTTGACAGTTCCACACCATTGTCAGCAATGGAACCATTCAGATTGCCGCGACTCATGTCACAGCAACTTTTTAAAAGGCTTCTGTACTCAGTGGTGGCTGGTGCTCCATTTTTTGGGAGGGGGGGGCGCGGCAAAAAACGCCCGCCACCCCCCCTCGGTCAGACGGTCGCACCCCCTCAACCCACCCCCATCGCTCGATCGTCAGCCCACCAGCCCCGCACTTATCCCATCTAGGATTCCTCCTTGTCGGCTTCACCCTGCATCTCCTCCTTCACAGCGGCCACCCTTGCGTCTTCTCCTCCTCCTCGGCGGCCAATACGATTGCTTCTCCTCTCGGGCCAATAGGGTCTTAAGACCCGCTTCCTGATTGGCCTGAGAGGAGAAGGAGGAAGACAATAGTGAATATTAATTGTTACACAAGTGGGTGAGCACTGCGTCCCGAGCACACCCTTTTTGAAGCCCGGCTCTAATCACATGCTTGGAAAAAACAAACATTGAAATCCAATGCGTCCGACGCCCTGCATGGAGATTAGGGGCCTGGGCGCATTGGAGTTTAGGGGGGCGGTGCCCCTGCTGACCGTATAACTTGCATATACGGTGGCAAGGCAGCTTTGCTACACAAGATCAGGTGCCTAGTACGTGATTCTGCACTTACTGGTTTGGGGTGTGTATGTGTGCCACTGGTGACCCGCTCCGAGCTAATCTGCGGGTACCACAGGCTCCATGTCCGCCGGCACCCGCCAATCATTAGGCAGAGAGCCAGAGCGGTGATCTGCCTATGTAAACAAGGCAGGTTGCCGTTCTGTCAGTAGGGAAGGCATTGATCCTGAGTTCCTGCTAAGCAGGAACATTGATCAATGTCTTCCCCTAGTAAAAGCACACAGTTCACAAACCCTGGCTAGGCACACAGTTAACCCTTTGATCACCCCTGATGTTAACCCCTTCCCAGCCAATGTCATTAGTACAGTGACAGTGCATATTTTTAGCCTGTATTAGTGTCATTGGTTCCCAAAAAAAAGTGCCAAAAGTGTCAGTTAGTGACCAATTTGTCCGCCGTAATGTCGCAGTCCCGCTATAAGTCGCTGATCACCGCCATTACTAGTAAAAAAATTCAAAAAAATAGATGCTATAACTTTTGTGCAAACCAATAAATATATGCTTATTGGGTTTTTTTTTACCAAAAATATGTAGCAAAATACATATTGGCCTAAATTGATGAAGAAATTTGATTGTTTACATTTTTTATTGGATATGTTTTATAGCAGAAAGTAAAAAATTATTTTTTTTTTTCAAAATAGTACAAAAAAATAAAGGTGATCAAATGCCACCAAAAGAAACCTCTATTTGTGGGGAAAAAGGACAACATTTTATATGGGTACAGAGTCGCACGACCGTGCAATTATCAGTTAAAGTAACGCAGTGCCAGATCGCAAAAAATGGCCTGGTCATGAAGGGGGGTAAATCTTCTGGATATAAAGTGGTTAAACAAAGTCGTAAGCCGCAATGAATGCAGAGGTGCAAATCTTACTAACCTGTGGCTTTGAAATCGTGCTGAATTAGCGTGATTTCAAAGCCGCACCAGGGTGACCCAGGGCTAATCCTGTATAGAGGCAATGAACCAAAAGTCCCAATAAAGAACCAGGAAATAGGATAAGCAATCTTCTCTGTATGTGACAGGAGGAAACAGATGTGAATCCCGGCAGCCTCAAAGCTTCTCAGCAATAGGACCGCAAACCACCTTGGTGGATAATAAGGTGGGAGCTTACCAGAATCACATGACCCCCAATAAAGAGTGGTCAAACAGAGCATGTTCTATGCTCCACTGGACCTCCAACTTCTTTAAAGCACCTTGCCAGACAGTGCCCCTGATGACGTCACGTATGACAAAACATTTTGGGTGGAGCCGGAACACACACACCACTGCGCATGTATGAACTAGCTGAAGCCATCTTGTTTTTTGCCAAATGGGCCATCTATGTATTGCAAATTGTTTGTACTGTATACAACCTATCCGTTGTAAGTGCATTTTCTTCGTTATATATTGTCTACCCTACTGGTTTACACTATGGAGGGTGTTTCTCTTTTCTTCTATGAAACCATTCCTATATTGAGCTTTATTGCGCATTGACCCGTCAGATACATACATACTGTTTGGCAAGGTGTTTTGCATAACTTGCATAGTAACCCTTCCCTACTCTACTCAACACTTTACATATACCTTTACATCTGTATTATCTATCTATATCTATATCTATCTATCTTATCTCTTTCTCTCTCTCTCTCTCTCTCTCTCTCTGTCTTTTGCTCACTTTCTCTCTCTCTTTCTCTGTCTCTCTTTTTCTCTCGCTTTCTCACTCTCTTTCTCTCTCTTTCTTTCATTTTCTCTCTTTCTTTCTTTCTCTCTCTGTCTTGCCTTCTCTCTTTCTCTCTGTTTCTCTTTCTCTCTCTCTTTTTCTCCCTGTTTCTCTTTTTCTCTCTCTCACTCTCTCTCTTTGTTTCTATTCTCTCTCTGTTTCTCTCTCTTTCACTCTCTTTTATGCTCTCTCTCTCTCTGTTTTTCTTTCCCCCTCTGTTCTCTCTCTCTCTCTGCCTCTCTCTCTGTTTTTCTTTCCCCCTCTGTTCTCTCTCTCTCTCTGCCTCTCTCTCTGTCTTTCTTTCCCCCTCTGTTCTCTCTCTCTCTCTGCCTCTCTCTCTGTTTCTCTTTCTCCCTCTGTTCTCTCTCTCTGTTTCTCTCTCTGTTTCTCTCTCTCTGTGTTTCTCTCTCCCTCTGTTTCTCTTTTTCCAGTGCTCTCTCTCTCTGTTTCTCTCTCTGTTTCTCTCCCCCCTCTCTCTCTCGCTCTCTCCGTTTCTCTTTTTCTCTCTCTTTTTCTCTCTCTCACTCTCTCTCTCTTTTGTGCGTGCTCTCTCTCTCTCTCTCTGTTTCTCTTTCTCCCTCTGTTCTCTCTCTGTGTTTCTCTCCCTCTCCCTCCCTCTGTTTCTCTCTCGCTCTGTGTTTCTCTCTCTCTCAGTCTCTCTCTCTCCCCCTCTCTCTCCCTCCCTCTGTCTCTCTCTCTCTCTCCCCCTCTCTCTCTCTCTCTGTGTTTCTCTCTCTCTGTCTCTCTCTCTCCCCCTCTCTCTCTCTCTCTGTGTTTCTCTCTCTCTGTCTCTCTCCCCCTCTCTCTCCCTCCCTCTGTCTCTCTCTCTCTCCCCCTCTCTCTCCCCCTCTCTCTCTGTGTTTCTCTCTCTCTGTCTCTCTCTCTCCCCCTCTCTCTCCCTCCCTCTGTTTCTCTCTCTCTTTCTCCCTCCCTCTCTTTCTCCCTCTCTCTCTCTCTCTCTCTCTCTGTTTCCTTCTCACGTTTTCTCTCTCTGTGTTTCATTCTCCATAAACAACTTCTTTCCATAGCATGTGCTTATAGCCAATAAATAGTTTCACAGCAAAGAAAACCACATGTGACGGATTCTTTATTTTGGTGTAAAACTCTGCTGCACAGTCGCGGTGCAGACATCCACCTTGTTTCCCAATTATTTTTGCGGTGAACAAGTGCGCTATGCTGTAACTCGTAAGATGTGGGTACAATTAAGCCAAATATTTCTTTTTTACTAGAAGGAATTAGTAGAGGAAGAACAGGCGCTGGGAGGTTTGGGCAGGCTGGGAGAGCCTATGGAGCAGACAGATAAACACACCGCCAGAGCCGAGGAAGGTGCACAGATTGTATTGTAATCTTGTGGAATAACGTCTAGACGGGGGGACTCTCCCGGGGACACAGAAATAGGACAAACGTTATTCATCTTATAGGAGACTAGCTGGACATAATAGAGAGCAATGAGCAGCATAACATGATTCGCACATTGTGAGTTTTAATAAACTTTAGCTCTGGGTCCACCCTTGAGCACCAAAAGGAAATTCTTTTTATATTTGTCTATTCATTGAAAAAAAAAAAAAACGCTTACATTGCCAACTTCAGTTATTATTACAGTGGACCTATGTAATGTCTAGGCAAGAAAAAATAACAGGTTCTCTTTATTTCCCCCCAGCTGGCTCCACCCCTAACTCCACCCCATTCCCCAGCCCATGTAAACCCCACCTTTTTAATGAAGCGCCCATCCAATCCACCCTTACCAGCGCCCATCAAATGCAGCCTACCAGTGCCCATCAAATGCAGCCACACCAGCGCCCATCAATGCAGCCCACCAGCGCCCATCAAATGCAGCCTTACCAGCGCCCATCAAATGCAGCCTCACCAGTGCCCATCAATGCACCCTCACCAGTGCCCATCAAATGCAGCCACACTAGCGCCTATAAATGCAGTCTACCAGTGCCCATCAAATGCAGCCACACCAGCGCCCATCAAATGCAGCCTCACCAGCGCCCATCAAATGCAGCCCCACCAGTGCCCATCAGGGCAGCCTACCAGCGCCCATCAATGCAGCCTCACCAGTGCCCATCAAATGCAGCCACACTAGCGCCCATAAATGCAGTCTACCAGTGCCCATCAAATGCAGCCACACCAGCGCCCATCAAATGCAGCCTCACCAACGCCCATCAAATGCAGCCTACCAGTGACCATCAATGCAGCCTACCAGCGCCCATCAATGCAGCCCCACCAGTGCCCATTAAATGCAACCTCACCAGTGCCCATCAAATGCAGCCTCACCAGCGCCCATCAATGCAGCCTACTAGTGCCCATCAAATGCAGCCACACCAGCGCCCATCAATGCAGCCTCACCAGCAGTGGCGTAGCGTGGGGTGTCAGCACCCGGGGCAAGGCAAGTAATTTGCGCCCCCCCCCCTAACCTGCGGACTTTTATCACTCCCCAAGTCCCTTCAAATACAATAGTACTGACCATTACACACTACACTGACCACTATACTATACTGTCCACTACACTAAGAACTACACTGACCACTATACTGTCCACTAGACTGACCACTATACTACACTGACCACTATACTGTCCACTACACTACACTGACCACTATACTGTCCACTACACTGACCACTATACTGACCACTACACTATACTGACCACTATACTACACTGAGAACTACACTACAGTGACCATTACACTGTCCACTACACTGCACTGACCACTATACTACACTGACCACTACACTGCCCACTACACTAACCACTATACTGTCCACTACACTACACTGACCATTATACTAGACTGTCTACTACACTACACTGACCACTACACTACACTGACCACTATACAGACCACAATACTACACTGACCACTACACTACACTGTCCACTATACTACACTGACCACTACATTATACTGACCACTACATTATACTGACCACAATACTACACTGTCCACTACACTACACTAACCACTATACTGTCCACTACACTATACTGTCCACTATACTGACCACTACACTAAGAACTACACTACACTGACCACTATACTGTCCACTACAATGACCACTATACTACACTGTCTACTACACTGCACTGACCACTACACTACACTGACCACTACACTGACCACTGCACTATACTGACCACTGCACTATACTGACCACAATACTACACTGTCCTCTACACTACACTGACCACTACACTGACCACTACACTAACTACAATACTACACTGTCCACTACACTATACTGACTACTACACTGTCCACTACACTACACCACAATACTACACTGACCACTACACTATACAGACTACAATACTGCACTGACCACTACACTGTCCACAACACTACACAGACTACAATATTACACTGTCCACTATACTACACTGTCCACTACACTAAACTGTCCACTACACTCACCACTACACTACACTGACCAAAACACTACACTGACCACTACACTGTCCACTACACTACACTGACCACTACACTGACCACTCTACTACACTGTCCACTACACTACACTGACCACTACACTACACTGTCCACTACACTACACTGTCCACTACACTACACTGACCACTACACTGTCCACTACACTACACTGACCACTACACTGTCCACTACACTGTCCACTATACTACACTTACCACTACACTACACTGACCACTACACTGTCCACTACACTATACTGACCACTACACTGACCACTACACTACACTGACCACTACACTACACTGACCACTAAACTGTCCACTACACTACACTGTCCACTACACTACACTGACCACTACACTACACAACACTGACCACTATACTACACTGACCACTACACTACACTGACCACTACACTACACTGTCCACTACACTACACTAACCACTACACTGTCCACTACACTACACTGACCACTACACTGTCCACTACACAACACTGACCACTACACTACACTGACCACTATACTACACTGTCCACTACACTACACTGACCACTACACTGTCCACTACACAACACTGAACACTACACTACACAACACTGACCACTATACTACACTGACCACTACACTACATTGTCCACTACACTGACCACTACACTACACTGACCACTACACTGTCCACTACACTACACTGACCACTATACTACACTGTCCACTACACTACACTTACCACTACACTACACTGTCCACTACACTGTCCACTATACTACACTGACCACTACACTGTCCACTATACTACACTGTCCACTACACTACACTTACCACTACACAACACTGACCACTACACTGTCCACTACACTACACTGACCACTACACTGACCACTACACTGACCACTACACTACACTGTCCACTACACTGTCCACCATACTACACTGTCCACTACACTACACACTATACTACACTGTCCACCATACTACACTGTCCACTACACTACACACTATACTACACTGTCCACTACACTACACACTATACTACACTGTCCACCATACTACACTGTCCACTATACTACACTGTCCACTACACTACACTGTCCACTATACTACACTGACCACTACACTACACACTATACTGTCCTGCCTAGTCTTCCTATACTGACACTACATATACGGCGCCTGTCTCTTTCCTTCCCCCCTACCCCCTCCTCCTCACCTTCTTGTCTTGCATCGGTCTGGAGGATAGGAGGAGGAGGAGGAGAAGAAGACAGCGGCCCCGGCGGCTCACACTCTCCAGTGCTCGTCTCCCCTGCGCTCCGGCCGCCATATTCAGTGTTTCCTGGCGCACTGTGATTGGGCGTATAGGGGTCATGTGCGGAGGCGGGACTTCAGGAGCAACCGTGATCGCGGATAGGCCAGCCCCACGCCGCACATGACCCCCATACGCCCAATCACAGGGCGCCAAACACTGGACATGGCGGCGGAGCGCGGGGGACACAGGAAATTAAATTAGGAGGAGGCAGCCAGTAGTGACACTACTGACACGAAATTGCGCCCCCCTAAATGTTGCGCCCGGGGCCACGGCACCCCCCGCACCCCCCCATGCTACGCCACTGCTCACCAGCGCCCATCAAATGCATCAAATGCAGCCATCACCAGCGCCCATCCATGCAACCTAAAGGGCCCATCAATGCAGCCTCACCATTGCCCATGAAATGCAGCCTCACCAGTGCCCATCAATGCAGCCTCACCAGTGCCCATCAATGAATGTTTGCTTGCTTCCATTCATTCGGGAGACGAGACACAGACACAGTCCTCCGCCGCTGCTGCGCCTCTGACACTATGTGTGAACGGAGCAGAGGTCACCTGCTGATGCTGAGAATTAGTTGCTTGCTGTAGAGAAGAGAGTAGGAACACCAGTGGCCGGGCACCCTAGGCAGCAGGGCGCCCTAGGCGGCTGCCTAGTTTGCCAAGTGGTAATACTGGCCCTGATTCCTCCTCTGTATGGAGGAGCATGTGAGTTACTCCCCTTCCTGGAATGCAACAGCAATGCTGATTGGCCCAGTGCTCTCACATGGTGGGGGGGGGGAGACAGTCTTTAGCACAGTGTAAGCTACAGTTGGGATCTGCTTGCTATTGGAAGTGAACAAAGTGAAAGGAAAGCACGCAGGTCTTCCTAGTTGCTGATAATATGAGACTAGAAGTTGCTGGTGACAGCTCAGTCTATATGTTGGGGGCGCACCATTAAGTGCAATCCCACCAGAAAAAAAGGCTGCATATATATGTGTACCTGAAGAAAGCCCACCTCTGTGATGCAGTATATACACTATATTGTCAAAAGTATTGGGACACCTGCCTTTACATGCACATGAACTTTAATGGCATCCCAGTCTTAGTCCGAAGGGTTCAATATTGAGTTGGCCCACCCTTTGCAGCTATAACAGTTTTCATTCTTCTGGGAAGGCTGCCCATAAGGTTTAGGAGTGTGTCTATGGGAATGTTCGACCATTCTTCCAGAAGCGCAGGCACTGATGTTGGACGAGAAGGCCTGGCTCGCAGTCTCCACTCTAATTCATCCCAAAGGTGTTCTATCGGGGTTGAGGTCAGGACTCTGTGCAGGACAGTCAAGTTCCTCCATCCCAAACTCGTTCATCCATGTCTTTATGGACCTTGCTTTGTACACTGGTGTGCAGTCATGTTGGAACAGGAAGGGGTCATCCCCAAACTGTTCCCACAAAGTTGGGAGCATGAAATTGTCCAAAATGTCTTGGTATGCTGACGCATGCACCGATGAGGGCTTACCTATAGGTAAAAGTCACCAAAAAGGGTTTATAACCACTTTAACCACTTGCTTATTGGGCACTTAAACCCCCCTCCTGTCCAGGCCAATTTTCAGCTTTCAGCGCTGATGCACTTTGAATGACAATTGCGCGGTCATACTACACTGTACCCAAATTAAACTTTTATCCTTTTATTCCCACAAATGAAGCTTTCTTTTGGTGGTATTTGATCACCTCTGCAGTTTTTATTTTTTGTTAAATTTTTTTTAAAAAGACCGAATTTAACATTTTTTTTATTTGTTATACTATGTTATAAAATTTTAAAACAGGTACGCTGATGAGGCTACGCTGATGGGCACTGATAGGTGGCAGTGATAGTCACTAATGGGTGGCAGTGATGGGCACTGATGGGTGGCAATGGGCACTGATCGATTACACTGATAGGCAGAACTGGTAGGTGGCACTAATTGGCACCACTGGTGGGCATTGATAGGTGGCACTTGTGGGCATTGACAGGTGGCACTCATGGGCATTGATAGGTGGCACTGGTGGGCACTGTGGGCACTGGCAGGTGGCAATGGCAGGGGGTAGTGGTGGGCACACGTGAGGCATAATTGCCTCTTCGGGACCGATGACCCTTGCAGATAAGCCGGTGATCAGCGTTTTTTTCTCCTCACGCTATCAGCGTGAGGAGGAAAAAAAAACGATTACCGAGCTTTTGTTAACATCATGTGATCAGCTGTCACATGACGGCCCCTTACTCGGATCTGTGATCAGCCGAGTCTCAGTGACTCGGTGATCACAGGGCACACGCGGGGAGCGTGCAAAGGGGAGGCCGTCATATGACGGCCTCCCGGTAATTCAGGTCTGCGCTGTGGCCGTCATTCGGCTATAGCGCGGACGGCAAGTGGTTAAGAGTACCCATCACTGGAAATAAGGGGCCAAGCTCAACCCCTGAAAAACAACCCCGCACCATATTCCCCCCTCCAAAAAATGATTTGGACCAGTGCACAAAGCAAGGTCCATAAAGACATGGATGAGCGAGTTTGGGAAAGGGGCTAAATACATTCCAGGTGCGTCAAACCAAAGAGTGTTCAAAATTGTACATTTTGTTTTCGTAAGAAAGCAGCCATGGATTGAACAGAAAAACCTGTCAGCTGCCAGCATAGTGTAGAGAATGGCCCTTGTTCTCTGTGTGAAAACAGTGGTCTCTCTGCAGAGGTCTGACATGCCCGCTACTGAGTCAGGCCTATACCTGCTGCAGATCGCAAGCGCAGTTCATAAACTCGCACGGAAAGTGGGTTTGGGGTGTCATTAGCATTTCGCTGACACCCACTACAGATTGCAAATGCACTGCGTTTTTGAACGTGGTGCAGTGAAATGCCCACAGAAAGCGGGTTTCCTGCACCAGATTCTGGTGTGAACAGGCCCTAAGATGAAAAAACAGAGGTGGAAAAATAAAACTCAACAGAAACTTACCAAAAAAAAAAGTATTGCAGTTTTCGATACAGCGCCTGTTGCAAGCAGTGGCGGCCCCCCCCCAACCATGCGCCCGGCCCCTTTCAGATCACGGGAAGCATGGATTCCTATGGCGGGAGGGAGTGGTACTTTTTTTATGCACCTAATTAGAGCCAGAGGCTCTAATAGGCTTCAAAATAGGGTGGGCTTGGGGCGCAGAGAGTGTGCCCTGGTCCCACCCAATTGTGTGACGATAGCGAATTATTTTTTGCTATTTTCACACTAACTTTCCTCCCCAACAATCAGGAGGCAGGGCGTCAGAACTGTTTCCTGATTGGCCAAAGAGCCAGGCCAACCTATTGGATGCCTGGTGCTTAGGAAGAGGAGTAGAGGAGACACACGCTGGAGCGGAGGAGAGGAGCTGCTTGGAGAGGAGCTGCTGCCTGGCGGTAAGTGCCAGGGGGTCTGTCAGAGCTGCGCATGGGGGGGGGGTGTTGGGGGTGCTACCAGAGCCGCAAGCCCCGCAAGTGGGGCGGTCGGTGGGCACAGTGGCTGCATATGATGGGCACAGTGACTGTATTTGGTGGGCACAGTGACTGCATATGATGGGCACAGTGACTGTATTTGGTGGGCACAGTGGCTGCACATGATGGGCACAGTGGCTGTATTTGATGGGCACAGTGGCTGCACATGATGGGCACAGTGGCTACACATGATGGGCACAGTGACTGTATTTGGTGGGCACAGTGGTTGCATATGATGGGCACAGTGACTGTATTTGGTGGGCACAGTGGTTGCATATGATGGGCACAGGGGCTGTATTTGATGGCAAAGTGGCTATATTTGATGGGCACAGTAGCTGCATTTGATGGGCACAGTGGCTGCATGTGATGGGCACAGTGGCTGCATATGATGGGCACAGTGGCTGCATATGATGGGCACAGTGGCTGCATTTGATGGGCACAGTGGCTGTATTTGATGGGTACAGTGGCTGCATTTGATGGGCACAGTGGCTGCATTTGATGGGCGCAGTGAGGCTACAATTGATGTTTTTTTTTTTTTTTAAGTATTTTTTTAGAATTTTTTAGTTTGTTTGCGCCCCCCCAAAAATTTTGAGCACCAACCGCCACTGGTTGCAAGGGCCGATCCACAAACAAATTCACCCCATTTCCCTTAGACGCAGGCACGCTGGTCTAGAAACCTGCGACTGCAAAGAGCCCCGTACATGCCGCGCAAGGTCACCGACGTCTCCCAGAAGCTCCGGCTTTCTGTGTGCGGTGACACACGCCGTTTTGATTTAGCGCTTCATGTTCCCAGCAAACTAAGGGGGGGGGGCTTTTATTTGCTGTTCGCCGCATTAACAGTGACAGGCTGCGAGATTCACAGAAGCTCCTCATCCCTGCGACAGGCACATATTGAAATCATGAACGGATCACCACGAATTAGGCTGACGGGTTTAATGGGAAACACTCCCCACGTTTGGGCTCCATATGGGATCCGCACTGTTCCTCGCCCCCCCCCCTCCTCTGGCCCAGAAAGGGTTAACCGGCTCGCATGCCAAGGAGGTGAAGCGGCGAGCGCAGAACGAAACGTTTATGTGCAATCACTATTTTTATCATCACGCGCCTTTCATCACATGCGATCTCCGGGTCTGATAAACGGCAGAGCGAGTCAATCCGCCGGTGGAATGAGAGGACATTTATGACAGGAGGAGGGCGAGGAACGCTCACAGCCGGTCTATTACATATGAAGAGGGAGATTTAGAAATGCATAATAACCTGTCTATAGAGCAATACACCTTGAAGGGGTCACACCCCAGACTTCCAACTTAATAAAGACAAGGTTTTTTTTGGTCTGCTGTAATTGCATGTCTCTGGGAAATCTCCGACTTGTCATCATTTTAGTGTCGTCTGTGAAATGTCTGACTATAAACGGTATGTGTGCTTTCTATTAGGCCAGATGCTGCGGACCCCGGCATGCACCATCACCTGATGTTTTTGAGGGATGCTTCATTCAACATGTTATCTGTATATAACACAAATCCTACTTAGAAATATGCAAGCACTTGTTCACACTAGCAGTTGAGGGGCTGTAAAACCCCATGGTTGAGCTGCGTTTTTACTGCCCCCCGCCGCTCTCCCTTTTAGTTGCAGAACATTATGATGACCCACTTTTGCCGCCAACACAGCCAGCCTGACCCATCAAGGCATGAACGCCACTAGACCTCTAAAGGTATGTTGTGGTATCTGGCACCAGACTGTAGGCAGTAGATCTTTTAAAGCGGTTGTGTACCTGCAGAAAGAAAAACATACCTGTAAAGGCAAAGGCATAATGAGCTAGTATGCACCGCAAACTAGCTTATTATGAAATACTAAGAATACTAGAATACTAAATACTAAGAAATACTAAGAATGCCTTAGAAAGAGGCATTAGCATCGCATCCCAGGCACTGCCGTGGGAGCTGACATTTTCCCCTCGCCGTTTCTTCTGGGTTCGTGGCTCCGCCGCTTTGAGTGGCCGGAGCCGCGATGAAGTCACTCCCGCGCATGCGCATGGGAGTCCACTGTTCCGGCAAGGTCCGGCAGCATCCGCTGGACCTTCAGAGTGCATGCGCCGCTGACGTCAGGGGCTGCATGCAAGGTGAATATCTCCTAAAACCAAGGGGTGTACTAATTGGGGGAGGAGGGGGGTGGTCCACCCCAGGTGCCACACATTGGGGGGTGTCAGTGGCCGAGTGGCACCCGGGGTGGACCACATATGCTATATACAGAGTGCAGAATCCAGACGTGCTATATACAGGATGCCGAATCCAGGCATGTGCTATATACAGGGTGCAGATTCCAGACGTGCTATATACAGGGTGCTGAATCCAGGCATGTGCTATATATAGGGTGCAAAATCCAGGCATGTGCTATATACAGGGTGCAGAATCCAGGCATGTGCTATATACGGGGTGCAGAATCCAGGCATGTGCTATATATAGGGTGCAAATTCCAGGCATGTGCTATATATAGGGTGTAAATTCCAGGCATGTGCTATATATAGGGTGCAAATTCCAGACATGTGCTATATATAGTTTGCAGAATCCAGGCATGTGCTATATACAGGGTGCAAAATCCAGGCATGTGCTATATATAGGGTGCAGAATCCAAGCATGTGCTATGTACAGGTTGACGAATCCAGAAATGTGCTATATACAGGATGCAGAATCCAGGCATGTGCTATATACAGGGTGCAGAATCCAGTCATGTGCTATATACAGGGTGCAAAATCCAGGCATGTGCTATATACAGGGTGCAGAATCCAGGCATGTGCTATATACAGGGTGCAGAATCCAGACATGTACTATATACAGGGTGCAAAATCAAGGCATGTGCTATATACAGGGTGCAAAATCCAGGCATGTGCTATATACAGGTTGCAGAATCCAGGCATGTGCTATATACAGGGTGCAGAATCCAGGCATGTGCTATATACAGGGTGCAAAATCCAAGCATGTGCTATATATAGGGTGCAGAATCCAGGCATGTGCTATATACAGGTTGCAGAATCCAGGCATGTGCTATATACAGGGTGCAAAATCCAGGCATGTGCTATATACAGGGTGCAAAATCCAAGCATGTGCTATATACAGGGTGCAGAATCCAGACATGTGCTATATACAGGTTGCAGAATCCAGGCATGTGCTATATACAGGGTGCAGAATCCAGGCATGTGCTATATACAGGGTGCAAAATCCAAGCATGTGCTATATATAGGGTGCAGAATCCAGGCATGTGCTATATACAGGTTGCAGAATCCAGGCATGTGCTATATACAGGGTGCAAAATCCAGGCATGTGCTATATACAGGGTGCAAAATCCAAGCATGTGCTATATACAGGGTGCAGAATCCAGACATGTGCTATATACAGGGTGCAGAATCCAGGCATGTGCTATATACAGTGTGCAAAATCCAGGCATGTGCTTTATATAGTGTGCAGAATCCAGGCATGTGCTATATATAGTGTGCAGAATCCAGGCAAGTTGGGGGGTGCCAGATGTAGGATTCACCCCGGGTGCAAAATGCTCTAGGTACGCCCCTGCCTAAACAGTACAGGTTTAAGAGATATTCATTTTACCTACAGGTAAGCCTTATTATAGGCCTTATTTGCTAAAGGGGTATACAGTACAACCACTTTAAGTGCTGTAAGTCCTGTGAAACCTACAATTTGTGAGGTGGGGCCTTCATGGATCAGACTTGTTTCTCCAGCACATTCCACATGCACACCTCAAACTTGTTGTGTTCCTCAAACCATTCTTGAACCATTTTTCAGTGTTGCTTGGTGCGTTATCCTACTGAAAGAGGCCACTGCCCTCGGGGAATACCATTTACATGAAGGGGTGCACTTGGTCACGAACAATGTTTGGGTAGGTGGTATGAGTCAAGTAACATCCACATGAATGGCAGGAGTCAAGGTTTCCCAGCAGAACATTGACCAAAGCATCATATTGCCTCCCCCGGCTCCCCTCCTTCCCACACTGCATCCTGGTGCCATCTGTTCCCCAGGCAAATGACGCGCATGCACCCGACCATCCAAATGATGTAAAAGAAGGTGGCTGATGCTGTGTCTTCTTGTCTGTTACCCGAGACCTAGAGAGTCATAATAATTACCTGCCATAATAATTGCCTGTTTGCGACTCACCTGATTGGACCCAACTACTCTCTTGCTTGACACCGGTCAAAACCTCTGCCTGGACCTGCCTACTCACTCATCTGCCTGTTCCAGCCACCCCATTGGTATGGTGTTCTTGAGGGCTGTGACCTGGTGCCAGTTTGTAGAAAAAAACTGGACCGCTAGGTTTCTGGTCCATCTCCACCATCAGGGGCTTTGGTGAAGACCAACTGCCATTTAGATTCCACGCCTAAGGTCAGCCTGTGTCACCTACCAAAGGGCACCATAACACTTTCACACCTCCATTCCTGTTCTTGGACATTGAATGTTTACATACACATTCTGGTGATTGGATTAAGCTGTATGTACCACCTGTGTGGATATACAGTATCTCACAAGTAAGTACACCCCTCACATTTTTGTACTGTAAATCTTTTATTCTATCTTTTCATGTGACAACACTGAAGAAATGACACTTGTCTACAATGTAAAGTAGTGAGTGTACAGCTTGTATAACAGTGTAAATTTGCTGTCCCCTCAAAATAACTCAACACACAGCCATTAATGTCTAAACCGCTGGCAACAAAAGTCAGTACACCCCTAAGTGAAAATGTCCAAATTGGGCCCAAAGTGTCAATATTTTGTGTGGCCACCATTATTTTCCAGCACTGCCTTAACCCTCTTGGGCATGGAGTTCACCAGAGCTTCACAGGTTGGAGTCCTCTTCCCCTCCTCCATGACGACATCACGGAGCTGGTGGATGTTAGAGACATTGCGCTCCTCCACCTTCAGTTTCAGGATGCCCCACAGATGCTCAATAGAGTTTAGGTCTGAAGACATGCTTGGCCAGTCCATCACCTTTACCCTCAGCTTCTTTAGGAAGGCAGTGGTCGTCTTGGAGGTGTGTTTGGGGTCATTATCATGTTGGAATACTGCCCTGTGGCTCAGTCTCCGAAGGGAGGGGATCATGCTCTGCTTCAGTATGTCACAGTACATGTTGGCATTCATGGTTCCCTCAATGATCTGTAGCTCCCCAGTGCCGGCAGCACTCATGCAGCCCCAGACCATGACACTCCCACCACCATGCTTGACTGTAGACAAGACACACTTGTCTTTGTACTCCTCACCTGGTTGCCGCCACACACACTTGACACCATCTGAACCAAACAAATCTTTTTTTCAGATCCTCAGAGAGTTCTTTGCCATGAGGTGCCATGTTGAACTTCCAGTGACCAGTATGAGAGAGTGAGAGCGATAACACCAAATTTAACACACCTGCTCCCCATTCACACCTGAGACCTTGTAACACTAACGAGTCACATGACACTGGGGAGGAAAAATGGCTAATTGGGCACAATTTGGACATTTGCACTTAGGGGTGTACTGACTTTTGTTGCCAGCGGTTTAGACATTAATGGCTGTGTGTTGAGTTATTTTGAGGGGACAGCAAATTTACACTGTTATACAAGCTGTACACTCACTACTTTACATTGTAGCAAAGTGTCATTTCTTCAGTGTTGTCACATGAAAAGATAGAAGAAAAGATTTACAAAAATGTGAGGGGTGTACTCACTTTTGTGAGATACTGTAAGTAAATGTTGAGGTATCTCCCTGACACATTAGAACTGGAGAAGCGTCTTGGATGCTTTTCGAAACGTGCTTCAACACTTCAGAACAAGTCCAGTTCAACGCGACTAACTACTACCAGCTATACAAAGATCCCTGAATAAATGAGAACCTTTTCTGTTAATCTTCTGAAATATTTTCATATTAACCCATAAATGTTTTTAAAAGTTTCTTTAATGTAAACCAACGAGTAATTTATTTTTTTGCTTAGTGTCCCTTTAGAGCTCCCAGCTATGCACAGCCTAAATCATTAGCAGCATATTGCTAAAACCTGTATAAATATGGATCCCCTCATTTATTCTCCGACCGCCGTCAATTATATCCTGTGTTTGTATATATTAGCAATATTAATCATCAGATAATTAGCATGCTAGGTTCGGCAGACTGATGGGGAATGGGGTCAACCTCTACATCTGCCAGAAGGAGGTTTCGGAAAATTACTTTTGTAAACTTCGTGTTCCAACATTTGAAAACGCAAAATTCCCTGAAAGTCCCAGAGAGACTCTGAATTATTTTATAAGTGTCTCTCCACCCTTTACCCAGTGCAAACACACACACGTCAGCCCCCTCTTTTTAATAAGAAAAACAATAAATTTCAAAAAGGTTATGACAAAATGTAGCAATTTTTTTTTTTTGCCGATTTTGGCAAATGGGTTGTATTTTGTTAAATATATTGTCGGGAGATTTGCAAGCAGAAGAGAGGCTTAGAGAATATAATCTATGTGCGTCTCTCTGGTGAAGGTGGGAGGTCCTGATAAATATCCAGAATAATTATATAGAGAAAGAGGTCACAGGAGGAGACAAAGCAGCTCCGGATGAGATCCCTGCTTAGTGCGATCGCTGCTCACAGCAATACTGTTGCCAGTAGTCATCGCAAGTGTAAATATATAGACAAGACAAGCCCTTAGTGGGTTCCTGGTCAGGATGTAATTATGGACAGGCCCAGGCTGGAGATTTGTCCACTATATCATAGGTGTCTATTCTTCTGCATTGTTTATTCACTCCAAATTACATCTCAGTAACTTTGCAAGTCTGCATGAATACATTTCTGAAATGATACAATACACAGCGACAGTGCAATTCCTCAAAAAAGCCATCCTTGAGCTCCAGTTTAGTGACACTGTCTAGGCTGAGATGATGTTGTCAGTCAGCTGCAGTCAGGATAAATAATTTACTCAGTCACTCCCCATCAGTGATCAGACTGCAACACTAATGCCGCGTACACACGGTCGGACTTTTCGGCTACAAAAGTCCGACAGCCCGTCCGCCAGACTTTCGACTGACTTTTGTCGGACTTTTGTCGGACTTGTGGCGGACTTTCTAACGAACGGACTTGCCTACATACGATCACACAAAAGTAGGACGGATTTGTACATGATGATGTACACCGGACTAAAATAAGGAAGTTGATAGCCAGTAGCCAATAGCTGCCCTAGCGCCGGTTTTTGTCCGTCGGACTAGCATACAGACGAGCGGATTTCTGGGTCCAGCGTAGTTACGAAGTAAAGATTTGAAGCATGTTCCAAATCTAAAGTCCGTCAGATTTGCGTCTGGAAAAGTCCACTGAAAGTCCAGAGAAGCCCACACACGATCGGATTGTCAGCCGGCTTTAGTCCGTCGGCGTCTGTCAGACTTTTGTAGATGAAAAGTCCGACCGTGTGTACGCGGCATTACTTTGTAAAAAGTCACAAGGTGAGAGGCTGCAATATTGTAACTTTGTAGAGAGTCACAAGGTGAGAGGCTGCAACATTGTAACTTTGTAGAGAGTCACAAGGTGAGAGGATACAACATTGTAACTTTGTAGAGAGTCACAAGGTGAGAGGCTGCAACATTGTAACTTTGTAGAGAGTCACAAGGTGAGAGGCTGCAACATTGTAACTTTGTAGAGAGTCACAAGGTGAGAGGATACAACATTGTAACTTTGTAGAGAGTCACAAGGTGAGAGGCTGCAACATTGTAACTTTGTAGAGAGTCACAAGGTGAGAGGCTCCAACATTGTAACTTTGTAGAGTCACAAGGTGAGAGACTGCAACATTATAACTTTGTAGAGAGTCACAAGGTGAGAGGCTGCAACATTATAACTTTGTAGAGAGTCACAAGGTGAGAGGCTACAACATTGTAACTTTGTAGAGAGTCACAAGGTGAGAGGCTACAACATTGTAACTTTGTAGAGAGTCACAAGGTGAGAGGCTGCAACATTGTAACTTTGTAGAGTCACAAGGTGAGAGGCTGCAACATTGTAACTTTAGAGAGTCACAAGGTGAGAGACTGCAACATTGTAACTTTGTAGAGTCACAAGGTGAGAGGCTGCAACATTGTAACTTTGTAGAGTCACAAGGTGAGAGGCTGCAACATTGTAACTTTGTAGAGTCACAAGGTGAGAGGCTGCAACATTGTAACTTTGTAGAGTCACAAGGTGAGAGACTGCAACATTGTAACTTTGTAGAGTCACAAGGTGAGAGACTGCAACATTGTAACTTTGTAGAGTCACAAGGTGAGAGGATACAACATTGTAACTTTGTAGAGTCACAAGGTGAGAGGCTCCAACATTGTAACTTTGTAGAGTCACAAGGTGAGAGGCTGCAACATTGTAACTTTGTAGAGAGTCACAAGGTGAGAGGCTGCAACATTATAACTTTGTAGAGAGTCACAAGGTGAGAGGCTACAACATTGTAACTTTGTAGAGAGTCACAAGGTGAGAGGCTACAACATTGTAACTTTGTAGAGAGTCACAAGGTGAGAGGCTGCAACATTGTAACTTTGTAGAGAGTCACAAGGTGAGAGGCTCCAACATTGTAACTTTGTAGAGTCACAAGGTGAGAGACTGCAACATTATAACTTTGTAGAGAGTCACAAGGTGAGAGGCTACAACATTGTAACTTTGTAGAGAGTCACAAGGTGAGAGGCTGCAACATTGTAACTTTGTAGAGAGTCACAAGGTGAGAGGCTGCAACATTGTAACTTTGTAGAGAGTCACAAGGTGAGAGGCTGCAACATTGTAACTTTGTAGAGAGTCACAAGGTGAGAGGCTCCAACATTGTAACTTTGTAGAGTCACAAGGTGAGAGACTGCAACATTATAACTTTGTAGAGAGTCACAAGGTGAGAGGCTGCAACATTATAACTTTGTAGAGAGTCACAAGGTGAGAGGCTACAACATTGTAACTTTGTAGAGAGTCACAAGGTGAGAGGCTACAACATTGTAACTTTGTAGAGAGTCACAAGGTGAGAGGCTGCAACATTGTAACTTTGTAGAGTCACAAGGTGAGAGGCTGCAACATTGTAACTTTGTAGAGTCACAAGGTGAGAGACTGCAACATTGTAACTTTGTAGAGTCACAAGGTGAGAGACTGCAACATTGTAACTTTGTAGAGAGTCACAAGGTGAGAGGCTGCAACATTGTAACTTTGTAGTAAGTCACAAGGCGAGAGGCTGCAACATTGTAACTCTGTAGTAAGTCACAAGATGAGAGGCTGCAATATTGTAACTTTGTAGTAAGTCACAAGGTGAGAGGCTGCAACATTGTAACTTTGTAGTAAGTCACAAGGTGAGAGGCTGCAACATTGTAACTTTGTAGTAAACCACAAGGTGAGAGGCTAAATAAAATAGTATGTAAAAATAAAATACATAAATAAATGTGTTAAGTAAAATAAAAAATAAAACTTTAGTTTGCTTGTCAAAGTTTCCTTTCGTTTAAAAGCAGAACTAAACTATATTACATTTATTTGCATTAAACTTTTTTATTTTCTTTTATATTTCTTTAGTTGCTTCCTGGTTTCTGGCCTTGGCCAAAATGATATCATACATCTCAGGGGTGTCAGGAATCAGCAGCAGAGATAACCAGATCTGCGTGGATACACTCAGGAAACTGGGACTTGACTGTGTACGCTTTAGGTGAGATTTATTTACAGTGAAACAAAATCCTTCCAAACACCAACACACAGCAAACACGAAAATTTAAGTTGTGACATGTTTGGGTGTCTTAGCTCAATGGTAATGCCAAAATAGTGAGTTTACTCCACACCAGATATAGTTTTCAGGGCTTTCCTGCTCACTTTTTTTTTAAACAAACATCAAAAATTTTGCATGCAGGGGGTTCTCACCATCACTGAAAGCATAACATTGAGCCTCCTGACTCCCTTGTAGCAACTTTACTGCTCCAAGTACCTATTCAGGGTCCCTCCTGAATCCTAGTACCTTTTAGTCCCTCTCGACCAGAAAACACATCCCAGTGTTAATGCACAATTGCTGTAACACAGCTTTGCGTCTTCCTTACAGCTTCCTAGCTGCTCCTCTGTCCCTCATGGACTTTCTTTCAGGCTCGGGCCAGAGGCTGTCCCGATCTGGACACCATGGTGCACAACAGCAACTCACATGGTTCTTCTCACACACACACTGAGAGTGGGGCTCTGAGCTTTATCTCTGGCTCTAATATGAAGCCAGCACACACCTGTGAAATCAGTGTGCTTGCTTACCACAAAATCTGGCCTAAACCACAATTTTACAGGGTAGCACGGGGTCGCTCTGCTACAAAGTGAACCAAAAAACCCAGTGACAGAATACCTGACTAATAACTAACAAACAGAAGCCCAACTAACAACTAAATATGTACAATATATACAATGGGGAATACAGAAAAGCAGGGAAAACTGGAGGTGCAGGGAGCAGGTGGGAAGGAGGAAACAAAACTGGGATAAGGAACAAGGGGTAGCAGGTACAAAACAGTAGGATACAGGTTACAGCGAACAAGCCAGAAGCAGGAACAGGAGAAGGGCTAGCAGTATCTGGAAACAAGAAAAACACTAGAGCAATAGGCACTTATTAAGGGAGGACCTAAATACCCTCCCAGCAGCCAGCAGATCCCAGTAATCTATTTCCACCAGATGCTGGCTGCTGGGATGGTATTTAGGTCCTGTTCCTGGGAGACATGCGCTGTGGATACTGGAATTACAACCCTCTGCCCAGGTGCCACCAACAGGTGCTCCAAGTCCTTACAAGGGGGTTTCCTAGCACCCCCCTCCTGCCTGCATGCCTAAGCTAAGGGCAGATGGTTTCCAGGAAGTAGATGCTACATGAATCATCTCCCCTCAGCTAGAAATGCTAGGGGAGTTTTTTTCACAGTCGTTTCTAAACAACATAAGGCATGGAGACATGGAAAGATGGGGGAAGCTTGCTCTGAAAAATAAAAATGAATTAAATAGCATTTTCAGTTCATCGTGCTGAGATACAGCACAAGTAAAATGACCGAAATCCATTAAACTTTTAATTTACACAAAGGCCTAAGGAGAGTTTATTATTCTGAACTGGGGTTAGAAAACAAAGACAATCTACAGTTTTCCTTGGAGGCTACACCGAGCTCGCTGAGATCTCCCGGGCCTCCTCGCTATTGTCTCTCTCCGCCAAAAAACGTTGATAGCTTATGTAAGTCAGAGGTGGAGACCCTGCAAGGGTCAGAAGGGACAAGTCTGTCCCATGTTCCTCCGCTCTCAAACACACATCTTGATTTAAAAGCTGCCAGCTTTTGGAAAGAAAACTAAAGACAGCGCCAGAACTCCCAGTGACGGCTCCAGTCAAAACAATCCTGTGAAGATTTTAAAAGCCGTCTAATCAAGAGCACATGTTATTAACCCGCCTAATGCTAATTAGTCGACTCGCATCACAAACCGTGAGCTTCATTGGTGGAAAATGTATGACGTTTGCAATGGTGGAAGCTCTCAAGCATGTAACACCTAAACGTTTTATCCCCCCCCCCCCCCCATTTTTTTTTCGGTTGAGGTCTGAAGCATTGGCCAGTCTCGCGGCATGATAGATTCCCAGTAATATTGAAGACATGTTGCTTTAATTAGGGGGCTCGGGATCCATAGGGATTTAGAATGTTGGGATTAGAAGGTAGATTTGAAAAGTTTGTCAAAGGTCACTGGTACAAAAAAAAAGTAAAACTCTCCCAAAATATTACTTCCGTTTTTTCTTTTCTTCTTCAAGAAACGCAATCGCGTATTTCAGAATGAATTAAGAATAGGCTTGTTGTGACACATGGTGCAGGAAAGCAAATCAGTGGAGGTTTAGGATGTTGGAAGGTATCCAAAAATAGCATGTTGTAAGTTAGGAACCTTAGGCACTGCCTAATGGTCAATAAATATACCAAATAATTCTGCGCTGCCCTAAAGAAGGGGGAAGTAAGCAGCTAACACAGCCAGTAGGATATATGCATATAAAGTATTAAACAAAATAAGTGTAGCTCTAAAACAACCCTAGATGTCCAATATAAAAATGGAAATGGTACAGTCCAGAAACCAATAAAACTCTAGGTATAGATTGGACAAAAATATCCATATAGTTCATATAGTGATGGTCCATAGATATTGCGTGACTTCATATATGGAATATATCAATAAATACGTGACATCTGGCGTGAGGGGAACACCACCACCGACAATAAAAAGGCTTACCAGATCAATTGGACCCGAAAAAGACGTACGTCTGGTCGGCTTAAACAGGCTTAGGTGGTAAACCACTGTAGGAGATCCGGAAAAGTTGAACGGGTGGGGGTCTTTAAGATGAAACCCTGGACCGGTGTATCCCTCAAGATGATGTCAAAAAGCGGGTGGTGATAATGATAAGTGGGGAGGAAAAAGGAAAGGCCACATAGTGTAAATCCATAAAATTATGTAACAAATTTATTAAAAACCAGGAAATACACTCACATGTAAATCTTGAAAACAGCGCTGTAAATTGTACAAATGGCGGCAGTGGGGTCCTACCCGATGCGTTTAGTCCTCTTAGACATCGTCTGGGTGGTCCCCCCACTGCAGCCAACCAAGTATATATAGATAGTATATCCACACTAATGAGAATCGACTCTACAATGCGTACATCCGGTGTCAATTACCACTTCCGGTAAGGGGACAAGATGGCCGCTGGGCGTGCGTTCCACGCCTCATTTCCAACCCATTGAGGGAAGAGGAAGTGTGCTTGTTGTGATCAACAGTGTGTTAATTTTGTTAAATGTTACTTAATTGTGAATGAAATTGTCATGAGTGTAATACCACAAAGTATCTAAATAAAAGATGGGAGAAATATGAAATAAAATACAATAAAAATCATTTTTATGCACTCCAAGGGGACTCTGCGTTCCGTAGTGGGCGTGCGCCTTAGCCATGACGGAGAGGGATGTGTCCCACTCGCTCACTTGTGCGTTCCGCAGCAGAGAGGGGCGCGTCCCAGCCACACAACGGGGAGGCCATCCCTCTCGCTGTGTCAGTATAGATAAGATAGGATGCGCATAGTCGACGGCACGTCACCAATGACAAGTGCCGTGGCGACGTGTGTTTAATCCGGAGGTCACGTGCTGGACCTCTGGCCAACTGGAAGCAGGGAACTAGCACAGTGTGTACTCCGTAAATGGGTACAATGGCCCCATACACGGTGATTACGTGCAAATGTGAAAAACAAAAAAAATATAATCACAAAGCAATGTGTATGTGTTGTCCCTCTTGTGGGTAAGGAATATGTAAATACATAAAAGTGCATACTGTATATATAATATATATGCAGATAAATAAAAGTGCGTACAAATGTATGCATGGTGATAATATTGTGTGTATGTACAGTTGCATACCAATGTTCACACGTGAAGTGAACTTATACACCTATGTACAGGTGGAATAGTGTGAACATGGGATATTATATGGATATACACATGTAGAGTGGACTGGCTACACAATAAGCAAATTAATGTCAACATGTCATCTCATGACAGCCATGCATATGGCCAAACACATGTGTACTATACTTATAAAAACCGTACCTATGACTAAACACATGCGTGATACAATGAAACACATGCATGTAGTACATGTACGTGAAAATAATATTAAAATCTATGCACAAATACAAGTGCATGCAAAAAACTAAAAACAAAGGTTAAAATTAAAATTAAAATTAAATGGAGAGAGAAGCTGAAAGGAGCTGTTGGAACAGGACATCATGCTCTATTTATAAAGGCATTGATGTCCAGCTCCCCATCATTGGTGTCAGTGGGAGGAATTGTGTCCCATCATTGGTGTCAGTGGGAGGAATTGTGTGCCATCGCTGGTTATTAATGGAAGGAATAGTGCCCCATCAATGGTGTGCCACGATGCCATGATATCAGCCGGCCAACCGCAATCACGAGAACGAGAGCCAGAATGGGGATCTGTCAATGTAAATAGACAGATCCTCGTTCTGACAGGGGAGGAGAGAGAGATCTGCTGTTTCTAGTGAACAGAAACAGCGATCTCTCTCCTCCTCCAGTCAGTCTCCTCCCCCCACAGTTAGAAACACCTCCCAGGGTTCACCTCATTTAACCCCTTGATCTCCCCCCTACTGTTAACCCCGATCCCTGCCAGTGACATTTACACAGTAATCAGTGCATTTTTATAGCACTGATAGCTCTATAAATGTCAATGGTCCCAGAAAAGTGTCCAACCTGTCGCAGTCCCGCTAAAAATTGCAGATCGCCGCCATTACTTTTTTGGATATTTGTTATAGCAAAAAGTAAAAAATATTGATATTTTTTTCAAAACTATAGCTCCTTTTTTGCTTATAGCGCAAAAAATAAAAACCGCAAGGGTGTTCAAATACCACCAAAAGAAAGCTCTATTTGTGGGAAAAAGGACATCAATTGTTTGGGTACAACGTCGCACGACCGCACAATTTTCAGTTAAAGCGACTCAGTGATATATCGCAAAAAATGGCCTGGTCATCAAGGGGGGAAATCTTCTGGTCTGTAAGTGGTTAAACAATATTTATTTTATTTTTTTTAAGCAAAAGATCAGGTTTTTTTATACTTTGCTTTCAAAGATAGGAGGAGAGATTTGGGGTCTTATAGATCCCAGATCTCTCCATAAAGAGGACCTGTCATCCCTTATTTCTACTACAGTCCTTGTAATAGGAATAAAACATGTTTACGATCCATACATGTTCATATTTCTTGTAATATGAATAAAAGTGATCTAAAACTTTTTTTTTTTTAAATTAAAGTGCCTCATCTCTCCATGCTCATGCGCAGTAGCGAATGCATACATAAGCCACTCACGCATATGTAAACGGTGTTCGCACCACACATGTGAGGTATCGCCGTGAATGATAGAGCGAAAGCAATAATTCGAGTGCTAGACCTCCTCTGTAACAGGTAACCTGTAAAAAAAAATTTAAAGCATCGCCTATGGAAATGTTCAAGTCTCGTAGTTTGTCGCCATTCCATGCGTACGACATGTTAGGTCTCTATTTACTCATTGCGACTTCATCTTTTATAGTTTACCAAACATTGGGTTATATATTGTGTTTTTTTTGCATTAAAATTAACCACTTCAGCCCCGGAAGAATTTACCCCCTTCCAGACCAGAGCACTTTTTGCGATACGGCACTGCGTCGCTTTAACTGACAATTGCACGGTCGTGCGACGTTGCACCCAAACAAAATTGACGTCCTTTTTTCCCACAAATAGAACTTTCTTTTGGTGGTATTTGATCACCTCTGCGGTTTTTATTTTTTGCGCTATAAACAAAAAAAGAGCGTCAATTTATTTAAAAAAAAGCAATATTTTTCACTTTTTGCTATAATAAATATCCCCAAAAAATATATTAAAAAAACTATTTTTTCCCCAGTTTAGCCCGATATGTATTCTTCTACATATTTTTGCTAAAAAAAAAAAAAATCGCAATAAGCGTATATTGATTGGTTTGCGCAAAAGTTATAGCATTATAAAAAGTTATAGTCCAGTTTTGAAGTACAATGATATATACATGTTTTTGTTTTTCTTGATAGAAGGCTTGTACTTCAAAACTGGACAGCATCCTCCTGAAGAAGCCTGACACATGGGCGAAACATGTTGGGAAGTCCATCTTACAGTGCTGTCTTGATAACATTGTGTTACATTGTACTTGCTAATTGTTATACTTTTTAACAATTTTTTATTTTGGTTTTTAAAATAAAAAATAAAAAACTTTTAAATATTATATTTGATATTTTTGCAATTCATTCTGCACCTAAAAATCCCCTATATCTGCCCTGTTCATATAAAGATTTTTGCTTTTAAACAAAAGGTGCCTGATCTTTAAGCGATTAAAGCGCGGTCACACACATAATTCTTTTGATACATTTACCCGACGTTCGCCTCACAAATGACTTTCAGGTAAATGTTTACAAAAGTAACAAACACATCCCCTCTGGATATACACCACAACCTCCCTTTAAAATACATTTTCATTCTGGCAACAGTTTAGTGAAGAGAAATCTTTAGAAAAAGATTAAAGTAACATAAACTTGCGGGTAAGTGAAACTATAGGAGATAATCCTACTTGATCCCTTGTAACCCTTTCGGTCACAGCAGGCCTGCCAATCATGGCGCCCCTCTCCTCCTGACAGCGCCCAGTGTTCCTGACCTCCTCCGGTGATTTATGTGACATCCAGAGAGTCAGGAAGGGGCAAGCAAATTGCCGAAAACCCATATATAAACCGTGCCTGGATTAGGAGTACTGTAAATACATCATAAAACAATTATTTCACACTTCTCTTATTGCCGCGTGGGAGAAAACATTAATTATTAGGAAATGTAAGGAGAAGCTCACACTTGACAATGCAGATAATAAAGACTGAAGTGGGGGGTTTAGAATAATTGTGAGTTACATTAGGGAGGGTGGATAGGCTGAGGAGTCATAGCAAATCTTTCTCGATGCTAAAGATGGTCTACATCAGGGGTCTCCAAACTTTCTATACAAATGGCCAGTTTATTGTCCTTCAGACCTCAGGGGGGCCAGACTGGGGCAAGTCGGAGTAGAAAATGTGGGAGTATAACAATGGTATTAGGGGTGGAATAGTGCCCCGCTGCTGGTGTCAGTGGGAGGAATAGTGCCCCACCCTTGGCGTTATCGAGAAGAATTGTGCCTCGTCGTTGGTATCAGTGGAAGGAATAGGGCCTCATTGTTGGTCAGTGAGAAGGAATAATGCCCCACTGTTGGTGTCAGTGGGAGGAATAGGGCCCCATTATTGGTGTCATTGGGAGGAATAGTGCCCCATCGCTGGTGTCAGCGGGAGGAATTGTGCCCCATCCTTGGTATTATTGAGAAGAATTGTGCCCCAATGTTGATGTCAGTTGGAGGACTACAGCCCCATTATTGGTGCCAGTGGGAGTAATAGTGCCCCATTGTTGGAGTCAGTGGATGGAATAATGTCCCAAGGGCAAGATCAATGAAAGAAAAGGGCCACATCTGGCCACAGTCTGGAGGCGACTGGTCTACATAAAAAACAGGAGATTGTCCTGCAATAAGAAGTTGCTGAAAAGAAATAAAAGAAATAAAAAATGAAACTCCTCCTTTAAAATACAGACATGTAGGAGACCAGAGTAGGGAAAGTCCACTTGATGTCTTCCCAGTACATTGGCCCTTTACCTTGGTAGCATGGAAGCAGGAACAGATGGCGGGAAGGTAGCAATAGAGACAAATGCTTACTGTGCTGAGCATTAGCCAAGTAGACCCTACGTACTGTACATTGCTGAGCCTATCACCCACAAGGCAATAGAGCTTCGCATCTTCACTGATCTCACAATTCGATTCGCTTACGATTATCTTTTTTTTTCACAAAAAAGGTTTTATTGGACATAATTAAGTTGTGTTCAATTATCATGTCAACGATTCTATTTGATTCCGCGATTAATCACAATTACTGCCCATCGTTTTCATCAAAAACCCATCAGTGCAGTCTCACCAGTGCTAATGCCTTTCTGTTGCTTTCAGCTCTGTTCGGAGAGGCACGCTCCGTTCAAAGAGAGAGACAGGGACAGTGCGGCGGGCGGATGCCGTCATCACCCAACAATAGATTATGCCAGTCACAGCATTGATGCCGCATCGTGGACTGCTGAATCGTGATGCATTGATGCTGCGATTAAATTCAGCACCCCTACAAGGCAACCTAGGCAGGAGCCCAGCGCCTGGTGTATGTCTAGGGCAGCCTTTCTCAGAAAAACCCTTTAAATAATCAGATATCAGGAACCCCCTGCTAAAACCAATTCATTGGGTTATTAGTGGAAAACATGCTCCTTATATTGTTGGCTAGGGCAATAATGCCTCCTTGCAGTGGTGATCATTATGCCACCTTTACAGACAGATAAAAAGTTATTTGGTGTCCATGCAGGCACCATAAATTGGGATTTCAATTAGCAACTGCTCAAGTAACCACTAGAAACCTCTGGAGGAACCCTGGTTGAAAATGGCTGGTCTAAGGGGGTTCATCAACAACCTTTATGTTCCTTTAGTATGCAACTGATCAAAACTGTGGTAAGAGTGCACTTGTGAGGCAGTTGGTCTCTGTGGGTCAAGTCCTGCCAGGACCTTTAAAGTGGTTGTAAACCTCAGATAGGAAATATGAGCAAAGCATATCCCTCTATAGTGTGTATGTGTCCCAAGTAAGAACACTAAGTGTCCTTTCTGTCTGCTGCTTTGTTCCTTGAGTCACTTCTGACAAGTTTTCCTGACACCATGAGAGAAAAGGTGACAGGAGAGGGAGCTCCATCGTACAGCTTGTGATTCACAGCCTCAGCTCTGTTCCTGTGAGCTGTGTGAAGGGGGTGTGTCTTTTCCCTCCAATCAGCTCTCAGAGCTCTCTTTTATCCCATTCCTGTCCCATTATCCAGAGGATCCAGGCTTAAAGACTGACTCAGCCCTCGGGGCAGATGCGCTTTTTGACCTTCCTGTCATAAGGAGGTCATGGCTATCTGGTAAGACTCTCTTTAGTGGAGGAGCTTTGTGTCATCTCCTTTCAAGCTCTATTTTTAGCTTACCCATGGGGAAATATCATTTATTTCTTGGACCACCTTGCACTTTTTTCTCTCTAACTTTAATTTTATTTTTGGATTGGACTTATGAACTGTTTATCACTTTAATAGAGTTTATGATGTTTTTCAAATTATGTTGAGGTTAGCACAACATGTGATTGTTACTATTTGTAGGACTATGTTTATACCTCATAGTATGTTTGCTGCTTTCCCCTAACAATTCACTATACACTTCCGCGCAGTTTACAATTTTCAATAAGATTTTAATACTCAAGGACAAAAACAGACTCACAGGTCTGCCTTGAAAGTTATTTTCAGATATTCTGAAACAAAAGGACATGCTTGTAAACAGTATGAATACAACAATATAAGAAATGAACAGTCATAACACATGGCAACCTTTTGTGTAAAGTCTGAGCATTTCACATTTTTCTACAGATGAATCCAGGAGTGGGAGAAGAAAGAATGAGGAAGGACGAGGATTGGGGTGGACCAGAGGCGGTAGGTATGGTGAAGGGATCAGAGGGTGGGTAAAGGGAAGAGAGCTAGGGGGAGGGGGGGATACCCAATGCCCCATGCTGGAATGAGTAGATTAAAACTGGAAACTGAGCTTGTTACTATAGCAAAGTGTCCGGAGCGTTTATGTCTATATGGGAATTCTACAAGATGGTAGGAGTTCATGTTCAGGAAGAGTTTGTATTCAATCCATTAGAACCAGGACTATTCGTCCTGATGTTTCAATGAGTAAGTAAGGTCCTCCATATTCATGATTTAATCCATTCGAGGGAACAGCTGCACTATTGCTGAGGATGAAGAGCTCTTCCATAATGCTGGACTTCATGCTTACTTTTTTAAATAAATTGCCAAGTAAGCTGGATTTTTAAGCCTGTTCTGGATAAGGGGGTGAGGTGAAAAAGAAGTGCTAAGGGATTGTTGTAGAAGGAGAGTCCAGTCAGCTTGTTAATAATCTGGGTAATGGACGACCAGAAGAGTGAGCTTGGGGCATGACCAGGAAATGTGAAAAAAAAATGTTCCTTCATAGTTCCTTCATCTCCAACAGACACTGGGGACCATTGGAAAAAGTTTGTGTAAAGTCGTAGGTGTTCTATACCAAGGGGTTAGGAATGGGTTAGGACAGCCTTTTTTTTCTACTTTTTACTCAAAAGGAACCCTTGCAATAATTTTCAGATCTCTGGGAACCCCTGCTAAGATTAGTCCACTGGTGGTTATTGGGAAAATGCCCCTTACATTGGTGATGCTCAGTAGGAAGAATGCTCCCCTCACGGTGATGGTCAGAATGCCACCCTTACAGCCATGCTTTCTTGCTCTGCCAAGTGGTATTGGCCCTGGAACTATGCAGTCACTATCACATAGGAGGAACGCCTATCCACCTCTGGAGGAACCCTAGGGTTCCATGGAACCCTGGTTGAGAATGGCTGGGCTATGAGTTGGTCTTCTGATACCTGTTGGCTATGCGTGCCTTGTAGGAGTATATGGTACGGTCAATTTGTGTCGATTGAGGGAAAGGTTAAACCCTTGTTCCTTTATTCGAATATAAGATGGGGAATAATCTGGGTCTTGGTCAAGAAGAATGGCATAGGCAGTACCAGGACAAGGTTATGTAAAGCCAAGGGCGAACATGCCAAACTGCAACCCCCCCACCCCCAAGATGTATGAGCAACAATCCCCTCCCAAAAAAAAATTGAGCACTAATCTGCATAAATTTCCCCTTCTCCCAGTACAAATCCCCCTTCCTAGCAAAATCTTTGCCCCCCTCCCCCCATCCCCCTTCCCAGTTCAAACCCTCTCTCTCCAAACCCCCTTAGGAAAAAAATCACCCCTTCTAGCACAAATCCTCTACCACTCACTCCAAAGCCCCCCTCCCAGCTCAAATCCAACCAATCCCCTCTTCTAGCACAACCCCCCCCAATTTCCCCTCCTAGCACAGATACCTCCCATTCATCCGCTACTAGCACAAATCTCCTCCCCCTCTACCGTATGACCTCTTCTAGCACAAATCCCCCTCACTCCAAAGCCCCCCCAGCACAAATCCACCCAATCCCCTCTTCAAGCACAAGTCCCCCCCCCTCCCCATTTCCCTTCCTAGCACAGATACCTCCCATTCATTCCCTACTAGCACAAATCCACTCCCCCTCTACCATATGACCTCTTCTAGCACAAATCCCCCAAAGCCCTCCTCCTAGCACATATCCTCCTCCCCAACCCCCCTCGCAACACAAATCCCCCCAAATCACTACTCCTAGAACACACACCCGAATTTCCCCACCTAAAGCAATTCTTACCCCCCTGCTTTCCCCCTCCCAATGCAACCCCCCCCCCCCCCAGCTTACATGACTTACATGATACCACAGTGCCCAGGGCAGTCGCCCCTCCTGCCCACCCCTTGTCCCAACCCTGGGCGTAAAATTCAGAGAAAGTTCCTCTGAATGTGCCAATACTGTTTTCAAATCTCTGGCACGTAAAAGAGGATGGAGGCTAGGAAACCGAGAAAGTTATAGTTTCTGCCAAAATCCCAGAGACATGGATTGATGTGTAGGCAGTGCCCTTGTGTAACTTTGTGTCGGCACAGTGAGGCCGCCAAATGTTAACAACCCATACATGTGAGACATAGGGTAGATCCGTGCCCAGACCACTATCACTGCACAAATAACACCTCCTCAACCGCATTATGGATTTTTACATCATCCTCAAGGGCTGCAGTGCTAACGAGTGACGAGAAACAGTGTCATAATCACACCATTTCACAACTGCAAATATTTGTCCTTTGACTTAGGACGGCGATGCGTAGAGATTCGGCTTCTCTACTTAATGCTGCTTTGTTTGCGGGAGGATAAAGGTGCATTAATCAGGAGTCAGAAAGAACAATGGAGGAATTATGATCGGGAAGAGTTCTCTCGAGCTGTGGAAAGTTTAATAAAAGTACACAATGGGGCACAGTGTGCAATGAAAAGTTTATCAAAAAGTTTTCTTAACACTTTGCAGATGATTGGATGGCACTTCAAAATAATGGCCACTTTATGCTGGCCCAAAATGAGAACTGATTTTAAAAGCAATACGGGCAATTTAGGAAGTTAACGTTTTTAAGGAATAATTCTGCAGCCCGTGCCACCCACAGCCATGCCTTCCACCTGCTCATTGGGTTACCACCAACCAGAGCTCCCTGTTTTCTGTGAAGTCACCTAAAGGCTGCTTTCACACTGGGGAGGTGGGGGCGTCGGCTGTAAAACAGCGTTATTTTTAGGTATTCGGCCGCTAGCGGTGCGGTTTTAACCCCCGCTGGGGGTTTAAAAAAGGGGTTAAAACCGCTCGTATAGCGCGGCTATAGCCGCGGTATTGCCAAGGTATAGCCGCGCTGTCTCATTGATTTCAATGGGCAGGAGTGGTTTAGGAGCAGTGAATACACCGCTCCTTCACCGCTCCAAAGATGCGGCTTGCAGGAATTTTTTTCTTCTCCTGCCAGCGCACCGCTTCAGTGTGAAAGCCCTCGGGCTTTCACACTGAACAAACAGCAGCGGCTGTTTTGGGTCGGTTTGCAGGCAGTATTTTTAGCACAATAACGCCTGCAAACAGCCCCAGTGTGAAAGGGCTCTAAGAGTCCAGGGCTTACTACGCATCCACCAATGGCACGTTGCCGCAAGAGGAAATCCGTGCCAACTTAGCATGCGCCAAAGACGCCTCAGTGCGCTAAACTGCACCTGCGCAGAAGACCTGATGGAAAAAGGCAGGAAAATGCCCAGGAGGCACACAGGAAGTGACCTCAACCTGATGGAAAAAGGCGGGAAAATGCCCCAGGAGGCGCACAGGAAGTGACCTCAACCCGATGGAAAAAGGCGGGAAAATGCCCAGGAGGCGCACAGGAAGTGACCTCATACTTCATTTATAAGCCCAGACACTGCCAAATTGCTGGATTATCTTCAGTCCCCCCTTGTTCCTGTGCTAGTGTGTGATCTGTCTGAACCTGTTGTGACCTGGAAACCTATTTGACTACTCTTGATTGCTGCTTGCCATTGACCTCAGATTTGTACCTTGACCATTCTACTTCTTTGTCCCTTTTGTACTCAGCTTCCAGATTGGAACCGACCCCGGCTTGGATCTCGACCATTCTTCTTCTGATTAACCCTTTTATACTTAGTTGCCAAACTGGACTTGACCTCAGCTCGGATCTCGGACTAAGGCTTGCACGGTGTTCCGCACCCCTGGCACCCGTGCCACTCGGTGTCCACCAAGTCTCTGTCTCCATCTCCAGAGGCTTCAAGGACCCGAGGTGCAAGGGAGGCCTCCCCACTGCTTTGGTCTCACATCAGGTACGTGGCCCTCGTGACAGCAGTTCTACTAGTGCTGCATTGTATAAGAGGAGGCGAGCTTGCAGCCATGTGACCCCAGCCCCTCTTAGCCCCACCTTAGAGAGGATTCGGGGGGACACCAATTGAAAGGATCCAGTTATGACATGTGTATTTAGAGCTTTATATATTATATAGACTTGTATACATTCTAGTTTTAAATGAACCTGTCAGGACCCAGTATCTCCTTGCTGAGCCATCTGGGATGCTGGACAGCTTCCTGCCCGATTCCTTAGACAATCCTGCTTTGTGTCTTGTTTCTCTTTAATGCTTTTCTCCTCCCATGAACTTCTTTTTTAAGCCAAGCCTTCACACTTCCTGTTTGCCAGATAATGCTGCTCTCTTTAGCCAATATCTTGCTCCATCTTGCCACTCTTACTGCCATCTGTATCTTCGCTATCACTCGTTACAGGCCTTTGGATTGTTCCTCAACTTTGCTTCTGCTTGATCCCAACCTGGAATCGCTTGTTGTTACCGACATTTGGCTTGTTTACTGACTACTGCTGGATCCCTACCTGCTATATCCGCTACTGGATCCTGGCTTGCTCACAAAAAAAATAAGTGTTCCTAAAGACTGCGACTTGATACTAAATTCCACCATCAGGAATTTAGTGCTTAGACCCCCATACCCCGTTCCTCGGGTGAGTCCACATCATCCGCCAGGGTGACCTGTGTGTATACCTATCCTGCTGGTTGGTGGGAGCCGCTCTGCTATTTTAGCTACTTGTCTCTAAGTCTGACCCCTGTGATCAAACCAGTATAGCAATTCATAGATGCTCATGTCTGTGCTGTACCCCTGAAGAAGGGAAGGTGGGGGGTCTCTAAACCCCTGAAAAGCATTGGCGCTCTGATGCTCTCATTGGACTTTGTAGATTTGTATTGCTGTCTGTGTTGTTGCAGCTTTTTCCTCGCTGTCTGACTGATGAAACAATTGACTTGGGACAGACAGTAAAGGGAAATCTCTCTGGCAAGTCCCAGATAGTTTTTAACTCCTTGGCTCCCGCTCCTCCCGGCCCCTTAAGGGTTTTAAGATGCTGGGAGGCGGGGTCTATGATCATGTGACCGGCATGATTAGCTGTCACGGTGGTTACATGGTCGGAGCTTTCTGTTAGCCGTCGGTAACTGTGCCAGGAGCATGCAGGGTGCGCTCTCTCGGCACAGCTTTGCTTGCAATGTGGTACGCAAATATGCAGCCATGGCCCACCCGCCAAGAGGCCACATATTTGTGTGCCATCGACGCCAACAGGTTAAAACCTGACAGAGGTTCTAATCCTTACCTACTAAATCCAAAAAGTCTGACACAGACATAATCTTTTAAGAACCTTCCTTCCTGCATACAATCCTAGTTCAAGCCTGGCTTTAACTTTCAGATGGTGTGGAGCAACCTCAGTTTATAGGCAAGTTTCAGTTTATTGCATTTGACAGATAAAAAAAAAAAAACACAAAGTAATAATTTAAAATAAAAACTAGGGGTTGTTTTCATATAATTGCCTGTCTTGGTCCAACTCTGTACTCGGTGCCCCCCCCCAGCCTTGTCCAAGTTTAAATAAAGTTCTCTTCTAGCTCTGCATTCCTTTAATCACAGATCCCTCCGGAGCGCACGCTACATATCTGAATATTTTCTCCCGTGAGCCGATCGAGTAATATATGAAAGAGACGCCAGACTGCATCTGTTTGGAGGACCTTTAATCGTAGTTGGCAATGATGTCTAATTACAGCATGCTGCAGAGAGCCACTTCTTCTACAAATAATGTATAATTCAATCAGTGATTACTGCCATGTTATTATTATTCTGGGGATTTTTCAGTGTGCCAGAAGTGGGGAGGTGGGGGGAGTGTATGTGGATGTAACAGTAGCAGTATTATCTTTGTATATTTAACAGGAAAATATCGTTATTTTTCAGCGAGCATTGTATTGTTAATGTGATGTTCAACTCAAAATGATTTGTCAAATGACGGTTACATTGTTAAAATATTTTCTCTACCTTTTTTGTTCAGAAAAAAAAAATCTCCTTTTAGTGGCTCTCTATATGTCATGCAGTCGCTCAGCTTCCATGATCAACCTTATTGTGACTTTCACATTTCGAGGGATGGGAAATGTGATACCATGATGTGGTCCGGTCTTCTTCACTGGGAACACCGAATACAAAACTCATTACTCTGCAGGCCAGGGAGTCCCGACTCCACCCATCTCTTCACAATTTAATTATGCAGATCCCTGTTTTTTTCCACCATTCTGAAGGGAAGCAATACTGAGACCGGGGTCGTCCAGTGACCCAGGGCAAGGATCCAGAATTACACCCTCCTCCCCCACTGGTAATACATGCCTTAGAATGAGTCTACCACCCTGTGTCTGTTCTTTGCCCCCTTTGCTTATCTGCACCCGGGGCAGCTGACCCTCCTGCTCACCCATACCCCCCAGCATTTTGAGATGGGAATAAGGGACACCTACTAGCAAGCGTATGTAGGCATAGGACACGCCTCCTGCCACACCCCTTAAAGGAGAACTAACCAAAAAAAGGTTAATTAATCGCTTGCCGACCGGCTCTCACTGATATACGTCGGCAGAAGGGCACGTACAGGCAGATTGACGTACCTGTACATTGCCCTTTAAGAAGCGGTTTGCCGGCGTCACCCATGCGCGCCTGCCGTGACCTCCGTAAGTGTGATCGCGGGTACCGCGGATCGCGGTATACCCGCGATCGTCTCACGGAGAGGAAGAACGGGGAAATGCTGCTGTAAACAAGCATTTCCCCGTTCTGCCTAATGACACGGTCACTGATCACCGATCCCTGTGATCGGGAGCGGTGATCAGTGTCGTGTCACACATAGCCCCTCCCCCCCCACAGTTAGAATCACTCCCTAGGACACACTTGACCCCTACAGCGCCCCCTAGTGGTTAACCCCTTCACTGCCAGTCACATTTACACAGTAATCAATGCATTTTTAATTGCACCGATCGCTGTGTAAATGTGAATGGTCCCAAAATCGCGCCAAAAGTGTCCGATGTGTCCGCCACAATGTCACAGTCATGATAAAAATCGCTGATCGCCGCCATTACTAGTAAAAAATAAAATTATTAATAAAAATGCCATAAAACTATTCCCTATTTTGTAGATGCTATAACTTTTGCGCAAACCAATCAACAAATGCTTATTGTGATTTTTTTACCAAAAATATGTAGAAGAATACATATCGGTATAAACTGAGGGAAAAAAATGTTTTTTTATCCATTTTTTGGGGATATTTATTATTGCAAAAAGTAAAAAATAATGCATTTTTTTCAAAATTGTCGCTATTTTTTTGTTTATAGCACAAAAAATAAAAACCGCAGAGGTGATCAAATACCACCAAAAGAAAGCTCTATTTGTGGGGGGAAAAAAGAACATCAATTTTGTTTGGGAGCCACGTCGCACGACCGCGCAATTGTCAGTTAAAGCGACGTACATGCCGAATCGCAAAAAGTGCTCTGGTCTTTGGGCAGCCAAATGGTCTGGGGCTGAAGTGGTTAAATCCACAAGTGCTTTTTTTTTTTTTTAACCACTACTATTCCTTTATATTGGCTTTTAAAATGTACAAATGCAGCAATCTAGAATTTGGATGAAATGTTTAGCACTGGGAAACACTTTTTGAAAGATGAAAAGTGCATTTTATATACATTTATATAGATCAGACCAGAATGAGGGACAAATAAGGCGTAAGGAGGGACAGAGGGACATTGCTCCAAGTCAGGGACAATTGGGAGCTATGTGCTCACCCCTAGTTCTGGCCCTGAAGGGGAGTATTACACGTGGTGAGGTATAAGTCTAAGGCGCCTTGTAGACGGGGCAGACTCCACCAAGTGGATCTGCTGGCTCAGCAAAGGATCTGTCCGCTGCTCCCCGCTGAGCAGGCGGATAACAGGTACGTGTCCCCTCAACTGTCATCCAATCCGATCCGCCAGACAGAGCGGCTCAGATGTCTTCGGGTGTCAGCGGACATGGCGCTCCATAGGGAGCTATGTATTGCTCCGATCGGGTCTACTTAAAAAACTGACGGGCAGACCCGATCGGTCCGTCAGTGTGAAAGGGGACTAAGGGATAAAGATGGCTCATCATACAACTGCCAGGAGGATACCATGGGATTGCACTCTGCACCCTCCCCATCTCCAAACACACTTACCAAATAATGGACACAACACTCAAATATTGGCATAAATTGGCTGCGGCACCTTTATTGGTTTACAAATAAATTCATCACTTTTCATAACCATATCACATTTCTAACTCAAATCAAATTATCATTCTCAAAATCGCTTAGCCTTGATGACTCAAGCAAATTATATTTTCTCAACTTTATAATATTCAGTCCTCCTTATGTGTAAGGTGACATACCACATAAAGTGCACACGGCGGCGGCGGGGGGGGGGGGGGGGGGGGGGGGGTGTATCTCTTCTTTACCAGACCTTCAGCCTGTTAGCAAAACTCCTGGGACACTAAGCCCTTTATATAATGAGCCCCACTGCTTCCAGAGACTTCCATCCACTCTCATTGGCCCCATTCCTACCTGCCCCAGGTGAGTAGGAAGGGCCAAACGTGCCTTGATTACCTGAATAATCTGACCATCCTAATCAGCTAACACCTGGGGGGGGGGGGGGCAACCCCATGCAGGTGCACCCAAATATTTGTGCCCCCCTATTATATTCTGCTCCTGTGAAAGGAATTATGAGAAATGTATCTAAAAATCTGATTAATGCAACACTGTTAATCTCAGAATTCTGACTTTGAATCTTGGAATACTGATTTTCATTTTTTTTTTCCTTTAATATATTTTTTTTAATTCGAAGCAATGTAAATACAAGTACAAAGATGATCGGGTTTTGTACAACAATAAAAGAAAAAAAAGAACAAAAAACACAGGTGTACAATGGTATCTCGGCATATTCCAAAGGTAACACAGCTCAGCACATAGATAACACTCTACAGTTTTTAGGTAAGGGAGAGGGCCACGGATACTAAGAGAGTCGATGAGAGGACTGCAGATACAGTAAATGGAGTGCTTGATATCCAAGGGATCGGAGTAAGGCTGGCCATACATTATACAATTTTCTTGTACAATTTTCCTTTAGGCCTCATGCACACTGGACGTTAAAATAACGTTATGAAAACGCCAGTAGCTTCGCGGTGAGTTTTTTAAAACTTTTTTCAGCTATTTTCAACGTTTTTGCAATAGCGTTTTTTAGCGTTTATTAGCGTCTTTTAGCGTTTTTCCGCGTTAGTGTTTTTTTTCAAACTTTTTTTTTTTTTTTTTTTTTTCAATGGATCAAAAGTGTTAAAAAACGCTGGTGAGCGGCTTTTCTTAGCGCTTATCAGCGTTTATCAGCGTTATAGCGCTTTTACAGCTGAAAAACGTTTCTCAGAACCCACTAGTTTTGTTTTTCTTTTACAGTTAACAAACGCCTATGCCATTTGCAGCTCAAAAACGCCTAGTTGGGCATGAAGCCATAGACTAACATAGACAGGCATTTTTAAGCTGCAAAAAACGCTCAAAAAAGCGGCTGTAAAAACGTCCGTGTGCATGAGGCCTTAGATTTACCAAAACCATATGATATGAGGTCAAACCTAAATACTTTCAATTTGTATGCAATGAGGCAGGCCCTTGCACTACATAGTTAAAGGTAAATCTAAAGAAAATTGAATAAGAAAATTGTATCATGTATGGCCAAGCCTTACACTACCTCATACCCACAGGTAATATACTGTATATACACAGCAGCACAGTGGTGAAGTGGTTAGCACTTTCACCTTGCAGCACTGGGTTTGCTGGTTCTAATCCCAACCATGGCACTACCTGCCTGGAGTTTGCAAGTTCTGCTTGCGCCTGCGTGGGTTTCTTCCCACCCGCTGGTAGGTTAATTGGATCTTGTCCAAATTGGCCCTCGCATAGGAAGGTGAGTAAGGCTACTTTCACACTGAAGCGTTGCGTGCGCTGGCGGTAAAGCAGCGCTATATTTAGCAGCATTTTAGCGGTGCTATTCGGCCGCTAGCGGGGCAGTTTTAACCCTGCGCTTTGCAGGCGGGTTTGGAGCGCTGCCCCATTGTTTTCAATGGGAAGGGGTGCTTTAGGAGCGGTAAATACACCACTCCTACAGCGCTCCAAAGATGCGGCTTGCAGGACTTTTTAGACTGCCCTGCAAGCGCACCGCTCCAGTGTGAAAGCCTTCGGGGCTTTCATACTGAGCGGCTCTTTCAGGGCGCTTTGCAGGCGTTATTTTTATCACTTTAGCGCCTGCAAAGCGCCTCAGTGTGAAAGGGGCCTTAGGGACCTTAGATTGTAAGCTCCTTGAGGGCAAGGAGTGATGTGAATGTGCAATTCATACAGTGCTTTACATCCAGTATATATATATTAGATACTGGATGTAAAGCACTGTATAAATTGATAGCACTATATAAGTATCTATAATAAATATACTGTACAGTGTGCATATATATATTAATACAGTGAGTGAGTGTGTGTATATAGTTCATATATACTGTATATTTTACAGTGTAAACTGTGTTTTTTGAATTTTTTCTCGTTCAATACATTTGTCTTGCACTTTATAATACAAGGTGATAACGCATGAACCAATACTTGTACAGAAAAAAAAATGACACCAGGAGGACCATGGCTTAAGAAAAAAAATAAAAAAACAACAGAAAAAATAAATGAATAAATAAATAAAATAACAGAAAAATCAAACATGCACATGGCAAGCAATATAAATTGGGCGGCCTCTCACTTAATTAATCTCACTATAATTGTTTGACTAAAGAGGTTTCCAATGTAGTGGACCATAAAGAGAAGTAACCAGGGAAAATCAATAGAGGCTCATGCAAATTAAAAAACAAAAAACAAAAAAAAAACAAAAAAAAACAGAGTGTAGGTGAATTACACTTTTGGCTCATACACACAGACTGTTTTAAAAATGCCAGTATTTTTCGCATTTAGCCACATTAGAGTTGTACATGGTTTCCCGCGTTTCTGTGCATTTTTTCATTAAAAACACTATTTATAATGCAAAAACACCTAAAAACATCAAATGCGGCTTGACGCTTTTTTTCTGGCGTTTTTTCATTTTTTACAGCTGGTTTTTACTGCTCCTGGAAGCACAAGCTGACGTTTTTTTCCTACTACCCCTAAATGCTTATGCCTCCAAACGCCTCTGTAAGTTTATGTGTGCATGGACACATAGGCTAACATGGAGGGGATTTTAGAGGCAGTTAAAAAAAAACAAAATGCCCCTAACAGCAGCTGTAAAAACATTCTGTGTGCATGAGCCCATTTATTGTATTTTTAAAAAATATTATATATTTATATAATTTTAAATACAGCATGCTGTATATACAATTTGAAATACAGTATATACAGTATTGAATAAAAAATAGAATACTGTATATAAAGGCTCAAAAGAATTGAACAGCCAACTGTATAAATTAACCGATTCAGCCCCGGAAGATTTTACCCCCTTCCTGACAAGAGCACTTTTTGCGATTCGGCACTGCGTCGCTTTAACTGACAATTGCGCGGTCGTTTGACGTTGCACCCAAACAAAATTGACGTCCTTTTTTTCCCCACAAATAGAGCTTTCTTTTGGTGGTATTTGATCACCTCTGCGTTTTTTTTTTTTTTTTTGCACTATAAAAAATAGCGACAATTTTGAAAAAAAGCCATATTTTTTACTTTTTGCTATAATAAATATCCCCCAAAAATATATAAAAGAACCTATTTTTTTCCTCAGTTTAGGCCGATATGTATTCTTCTACATATTTCTGGTAAAAAAATTGCAATAAGCGTATATTGATTGGTTTGCATAAAAGTTATATCATTTACAAATAGGGGATAGATTTATGGCATTTTTATTATTCTTTTTTTTTTATTAGTAATAGCGGCAATCTGAGATTTTTATCATGACTGCGACATTGCAGCGGTCACATCGGACACTTTTGACACTATTTTGGAACCATTGTTATTTATACAGCGATCAGTGCTATAAAAATGCACTGATTACTGTGTAAATGACACTGTCAGGGAAGGGGTTAAACACTAGGGGGGCGATCAAGGGGGTTAAGTGTGTCCTAGGGAGTGATTCTAACTGTGGGGGGATGAGCTACCTAGGACATGACATCGATCACTGCTCCCGATCACAGGGAGCAGTGATCTCTGTCATGTCACAAGGCAGAACGGGGAAATGCCTTGTTTACATACGCATCTCCCTTTTCTGCGGCTACGTGACATGATTGCCGGGACACTGGCGGACATCGAGTCTGCGGGTCCCGTGGGCATGGTCACGCTGTACAAGGCAGGCACGTGTGCCCGCTAGCCCCGCCAATTAAAAGGGACGTACAGGTACGCCCGATTGCCCACTGCTGCCATTGTGCAGCGGTCGGCAAGTGGTTAAGTAGGCCATAGATGGATCCATTCCCAAATGAGAGTGATCAACTCCTCCTGAATGGGACTGTTAATATATTTTTGCTTGATCAGCCAATCAGCTGCAGCCCTGATCAGTGTATTCTGACACTGGAGGAGTCCCACTGCCAGAATACAACAATTCAGTGGGGAGGACTCCTCCATCTACTTTGAATGTGTGGATGGGGGAATCCATTTGGTTTTTTTTTTTTTTTGGTTTTTTTTTGATCAGCCAGATCAAAAAAAAAAAAAGGTCCATCTATGGCCAGCTTTAGCATGCATTGGGATCATATACAGTAACAGAACTTGTGAATGTAATTTTGTAAAAACCCATTTGGACCCAGCTGGAAATAAGTGTTACATTTTTTTTTTCTAAAACAAAGTATCTTTCCCTTGGTGTGCTTGCTTTGTGAACTGAGCCTGTAACAATGTAACAATTTGTAAACCTTACAAATTTTTACTCCCAGATCTGGAACGAGAAAATAGTAATATTCATTTTTTTTTTTTATTGAATATGGTTGTACACGAAGTGTCACTTTCCTCCAGCAGGTGACAATAGAAGCAGCATTAGGACGTTGTCCCGGAATTCCCGGGGACAGACAGAGCCCCCCCACTCTGCATGCACCAGCCGATCGCTGCCTGAAGCCAGGATTATTGTGTAAAAAGCCGCATCTGTCAATCTGTCATTTAAACATTTACTAAACTATTGAGCACTTCTATTAAAACAACAATAATGAAGGATTAGCTTTTCTTGGGTTAAAGTGGCGTAGATGTGTCGGAGTGGGGGGTGTCACAGAGGAGCGGCGCAGCCATCGCTGGGATAATGTAAACACAAGGAGAGAGGGGCTGCGTGTTTATTAAACGTCCTGCGCTTAGTCACACTTCCTTATTCTGGATCTTATTACTAATTAAGCCCCGGAGCTAGGAGTCTTCTCTCTCTTCTTTCTAAACATCATTAACCTCTTCTCCCTGTGCATCCCAGTAGAGTGCATGGCCCCGATCGCAGAGTGATTTGTACGGCATTTTTAATGTCTGTATGACCTGGGCGGTGTGTGTGGGCGGTAGGCGCAGGCCCACGCCTAGGGACGCAGCACCCAGACTCCGTTATTTCAGAGTGTTTCAAAGAGCTGGGGTACGATGATGCAGTAAAATAGGCCTTTGTGGGCTTATCGATTACACATGGATTAAAACTATTAATAGATTAAAACTATTAGATGAGCATCTTAACGATCGCAACATACAGGGATATGGGATTTATTATTGACGTACACACACAGACACAGGTTGAACTGCATGTCTTTATTCGACATTACCAACTATGTAACTATGTACTGTAACCATGGCTGACTTGTAGATTAGTGATTGGTTGCATTAAAGGGGTTAAAGGGCCAACATTAAAGTGTTACTAAACCCAGGGCCCTGCATTCACTATATCTGCTCTTCCCAGGAGCCTGTAGTTATTTTATCTGGTCTCCCAAAGAGCCTGCACTCACTATATCTGCTCTCCCCAGGAGCCTGCATTCACTAAATCTGTTCTCCCCAGGAGCCTGCATTCACTATATGTGCTCTCCCCAAGACCCTGCATTCACTAAATCTGTTCTCCCCAGGAGCCTGCATTCACTAAATCTATTCTCCCCAGGAGCCTGCATTCACTATATGTGCTCTCGCCAGGAGCCTGCACTCACTATATCTGCTCTCCCCAGGAGCCTGCATTCACTAAATCTGGTCTCCCCAGGAGCCTGCATTCACTATAGGTGCTCTCCCCAGGAGCCTGCATTCACTATATCTGGTCTCCCCAGGAGCCTGCATTCACTATATCTGGTCTCCCCAGGAGCTTGCACTCACTATATCTGCTCTCCCCAGGAGCCTGCATTCACTATGTCTGCTCTCCCCAGGAGCCGGCATTCACTATATCTGCTCACCCCAGGAGCCTGCATTCACTATATCTGGTCTCCCCAGGAGCTTGCACTCACTATATCTGCTCTCCCCAGGAGCCTGCATTCACTATATCTGCTCTCCAGAGGAGCCCGCAGTCACTATATCTGCTCGCCCCAGGAGCCTGCATTCACTATATCTGGTCTCCCCAGGAGCCTGAATTCACTATATCTGGTCTCCCCAGGAGCCTGCATTCACTATATCTGATCTTTCCAGGAGACTGCATTCACTATATCTGCTCTTCCCAGTAGCCTGCAGTCACTATATCTGGTCTCCCCAGGAGCCTGCAGTCACTATATCTGGTCTCCCCAGGAGCCGGAAGTTACTATATTTAGTCTCCCCAGGAGCCTTCATTCACTATATCTGCTCTCTCCAGGAGCCTGCATTCATTATTTCTGGTCTCCCCAGGAGCCTGCAGTTGCTATATTTGGTCTCCCCAGGAGCCTGCACTCACTATATCTGCTCTCCCACAGAACATGGAAATGCAATTATTTTAGGAAATATAAACTGCTAAATAGCTTGTAGGTGGAGTTTTCATTCACCTCTAACTGTCTTATGAGGCTGCAGGACCCCTGACCCGCTATTGCCGGCGATTTGACATGTCAAATTGCACCAATGTGAACCAGGGCTCAGTGCCACTTACAATTCAACCTCCTCCCCTCCGCTTTTTTTTTTTCCATCGGGGTCCCCCAAGGTTCTGTTCTTGGATCTCTCCTATTCTCCATCTACACTTCCACCCTGGGTCAGCTGATAGCCTCCCATGGCTTTCACCCAAATCTATCTCTCTACCACTCCTTCAGTCTCCACAGGCATCACTAATTTACTAACAGACATATCAGCCTGGATGTCACACCACTTCCTCAAACTCAATCTATCCAAAACTGAGCTCATAATATTTCCTTCCCCCATGTGCCCCTTCCCCTGACTTCTCTGTCAAGATCAATGACACAACTATCAAGCCCGTCTCCACATGCCAAGGTTCTAGGTGTAATCGTGAACTCCGAACTCTCCTTTCAGCCCCACATCCAATCACTGTCCAAGGCTTGCTGCCTCAACCTCCACGACATCTCTAAAATATGCCCCTTCCTAACCAATGACACCACAAAGCTACTAGTTCACTCCCTGGATATCTCTTGCTTCGACTACTGCAACTCCCTCCTCATCAGCTTACCTTTATATAAGCTATACCCTATTCCATACATCATGAATGCTGCTGCCAGACTCATCCACCTTACCAACCGCTCAGGGTCTGCTACCCATCTCTGCCAATCCCTCCACTGGCTTCTGCTCACCCAACTAATAAAATACAAGATACTGAAAACAAAGCGATCTATAAACTCGTCCCTTAGCTATATCACTAACCTAGTCTCTAAAATACCAACCAAATCATTCTCTTTGTTTCTCCCAAGATCTCCTGCTCTCAAGCTCCCTCGTTACCTCCTCCCATGCTTGCCTCCAGGACTTCTCCTGAGCCTCTCCCATCCTATGGAACCTCCCTACCCCAATCTGTCCGACTATCTTCTACTCTATGCACTTTTAGGCGATCCCTGAAAACCCTTCTCTTCAGACAAACCTACCTTGCCTCTACCTAACAACTGAACTTTTATCTTCTCCATCAGCCCATCCCCCACAGCTATTGCCTTTAGTATCACTTGACCTTTCCTTTTAGATTGTAAGCCCTAATGAGCAGGGCTCTCTGATTCCTCTTGTATTGCATTGTATTGTAACTGTACTGTCTGCCCTTGTAGAACCTGTTGGCGCTATATAAACCCTGTATAATAATAATACAGTGTAACCTTGGATAACTAGCATAATCTGTTCCAGGAGAATGCTTGTAATCCAAAGCACTCGCATATGAAAGCGAGTTTCCCCATGGAAGTCAATGGAAACGAAGATAATTTGTTCCGCATTGACTTCTATTACATGCAATCCCGCACGTGGCCAGAGGTTAGGGGGGTGCCGGAGAGCCTCGGAAATACTCCGGGACAGCTCGGCTGAACTCGGAAAGCCTCGGAAAGGCTTGGAAACACTCGGAAACGGAGTATTTCCGAGTGTTTACGAGTATTTCCGTGTGGTTCCGAGTATTTTCGAACAGCTCCAAACCGTTCCGAGTGTCCCCGGCGCCCCCGCACCTCTGGCCAAATACGGTACTGCACACCCCATTAGCTTGAATTCTGCTCGTTTTGCGAGGCAACACTAGCAAACCGGGTCAGGATAAAAAAAAGAAGTTGCTCGTCTTTCAAAGCGCTCGTTAACAGCATTACTCGTATCTATCTATCTATCTATCTATCTATCTATCTATCTATCTATCTATCTATCTATCTATCTATGTAATCTATGTTCACTATCTATCTTATTAGTAGCACTTTCACACACAGTCCTTACCACATCCTGTCCTGACAAGTCCGGTCTACATCCGACATCAAGGAACATAAACCGACATCCTCCGTTTATAACTCTCGCTTTATATTCTGAACAAGACGTAATTTTTTTTTTTTTTTTTTTTATTCATACAGGAAAAATCGTTAATGAAATGATTATTACTTGTGCCTCGCAGCGACAGAACACAAACTGCAGCCTAAATGAAAGGAAATGTGGTTGTTTTTTATGGAAGTGTCTTTCCCGTCAGTCCATTAGATCTCAGGGATAAAGTTTCAGCAGTGAAATTATTCATCAGTTCACCTGTCAGGGCAGCGCTCATAAATCTCTCTCATCTCCACCAGAAATGACATAAAAGGACAAAAAAGAGAGACGACCGCTCAGACATTTTGTACAGATGTAAAAATTATTGACGGCCCAGACAGTTGTGTGACGGTTTTGTCAATAGTCTCGCAGAAGGAAGATGATGGATAAATGTAGCGAAATAAAACGGGGACATTGTGTAGAGAACATTAAAAAAATGATACTTTACCCTCAATTGCAAAAACAATGTTGACCGATTACAGCTGTGCTGGTGTCAGCCTTTCCCAACCAAGGTTCCATGGAACCCTAGAGTTCCTCCAAAGGTTGCTAGGGGTTGCTTGAGCAATGAGCAATTTCTGCCCTTCAGATATGTAATCACTAACACCATTCATAGCATAGGTCTAGGTGGGCAGAAAACGAGAGAGTAGCAGGTCCATGCAGAGGTAAGATGCTGGTGGTGGTGGCAATCAAGAGAGTAGCAAGGTCAATCTGGGTTGGCAGTTGCCAGGCAAACTTATAGGTAAGTATTATAGCTCTTTCTTTGTACAAAGGGTAGTTGGTGTTAAGGCACAACACTAGCTGAAGCTTAAATACTCTGTTGGTCAGAGGAAATGCCCATTGTAATTTCCAACTCTGCAAGTCCTGGCAGGGTCTCTGTGAGTATTATTGGAAGTCCTGGCAGGGATACAGTGAACACCATTGGAACTCCTGGCAGGGATACAGTGAATACCACTGGGAATCTTGGCAGGGATTTTATGCTTTCCATTGGAACTCCTGGCAGGGATTATGTGAGTACCACTGGAACTCATGGCAGAAAATCTGTACATACCATTGGAAGTCCTGGCAGGGATTCTGTGAGTACCACTGGAAGTCCTAGCAGTGATTCTGTGACTATCATTGGAAGTCCTGGCAGGGATTCTGTGAGTACCATTGGAACTTCTGGCAGGGATACAATGAACACTATTGGAAGTCTTGGCAGGGATTCTATGCTATCAATTGGAACTCCTGGCAGGGATTATGTGAGTACCACTGGAACTCCTGGCAGAAATTCTGTACACACCACTGGAACTTCTGGCAAGGATTCTGTGATTACTATTGGAAGTCCTGGCAGGGATTCTGTGAGTGCCACTAGAACTTCTGGCAGGTAGGGATTCTGTGATTACCATTGGAAGTCCTGGCAGGGATTCTGTGAGCACCATTTGAAGTCCTGGCAGGGATTCTATGAATACCATTGGAACCTCTGGCATGGATTCTGTGATTACCACCGAAAGTCTTGACAGGGACACAAGAAGAAGGAATTCTTGAAGTCATGGGAGGGTTTCTGAGAGTATCATAACACATAATCAAAAGCAGGAGTAAGCTCCTAAAATAAACAACACAATAGTCTCCAAACATGTTACCAAAGGAAGTCTTTTTAACTTTCTGCCATAGATGCTTCAGAATAAAATATGTGATAAAGGAATGCTCAGTCTCCTTCTCTCTGCAAGCTTGTGAATAAAGCAAGCATGTTTTTTTTTATTTTTTTATTTTTTGTTGCATTAGTCATTCAGCAAGAATTCTGATTGCATTATGTAATGTGCAGACATCCACTAAAGGGTACATCTATAAACGTGTACAATAAATACAGTCATTGACATTCAGCAGAGAAAGCCAGTAGAATGTTGCATGAAAAATTACTTTTATTAAGAATATATATATTAACATGATTTTTTTTTTTAATTGTAATTCTTATAGAGATATGAAGATGGTCAAACCCTATTCATTCTATGTATTCACACATAGGAGTGCCCCTTTAATACATGTCTTAAGAAGTGTCCAGTTGGCTCGGGACAAGGTATGAACATGTGCTGGTCATCCTTCGATGGTTTCCACTGTGGCCAATCGCCGATTTTCCCCCCCAAATTCACCATGAAGGAGTTGCACTCTCATCCTCGGGATCTCATCGGGGGGGGTGACGTGTCATGGCGGATCAGACGCTCCCCCTCTCAGATCTTTGTGACAGCTATGTAAAGATTTGTGGCCCTAACAGGCCCCTGTTTAATCTCCGCACCTCCCTCCGTCCCTTCACGCTCCCCATTGCTTCTCTACCCTTACAAGCATCCTACGGCGATTCCAGGCCCACTTTGCCATTCATCTTCCAGCATGCCCATCACCCTCCGCGTTTACGGCTGAGAAAGTGCGCGAGCAGGCGCCAGCAGCTCAGCATCCCTAAAGCTGCAAAAACCTGAGTGCTAATTCACTTTTATAGCGTGTAAACTGTTGTAAAATTGCAATTAAAGAGCAGATTCGGTGATGATAAAACGCTACGTAAATAACAGATAATATAATGAGAGCGAGCTTTTATGGGGTGTAAAACTTGGTGGAACACATGCCATTGAAAGGAAATAGCTGCTATTTTTTACACTGATATATATCTACATATATACATTTCAGAGCTACATAGGCAGACGGCTGTGTAATGACCTCTGCTCTATGCTGTATGCCTCCTACAATCACCAGGCTTTCAATTGATTAGAACTGCTAAAAGGAAAACGTAACATTGTTTCAGAATTTATTTCTCACATTCATAGAATCCGTATCCATCCATTTAGTCACATTATATTATATATTACGTGAAAAGTTACTACACTGTGCTAATCCTTTATATTAAATCCTCATCAACCTTTCATGAAAAGATAAAAAAGTAAAACTGAATAAATATTTTTATATTTGGTTTTGGTTAGAGTAGGGAAGGGTTGTATCCAGCGAGTTTTTTTTTTTTTTTTTTTTAATTTATTGCTATGTCTCTGTTGAAGACATTTATTTAAAAGAACTATCCTCTGACGACATCTGTGGTTGGACTAAACATGTTGGGCGGGGCTTGGGTACGTCCTGCAATGGTCAGCTTGGATTTTCTTCTGCTGGTTTTTTAGGTATATGTGAGTGGCTTTTAAATAAATACTTATTTTTTTTTTAATTACTACTATGTGATATGCCTTTGTGTCCATGACATACTGTATATTTGTACGCTCAAGCTGGTGTTGCTGGATACTACAGGTTGTCAAGGCTGTGAGTCAGCTAGTCGTTCTTAGATCTGTTTTTAAATGAGAGGTCCTAAAGTTCTGGTAGGAGCATTTGCTACACTTGGGGACAGGGCTGGTGAAAAGGCAGTACAGCCAGCCCTCCTGTACTGGACCCTGGAACCATCAGTTCAAAAGGGGGGCCCAGGCACCTGCTGAGCAGGAGGGCCGGCAGTACTGTCTTATTGCAGACACGGATCCTCTTCCTGCAGTGCTACCAGTTTCTCCTCCTCTTTCTCCCTCTGCTGCACTGCAGGGGGATTGGTACTAGCACATGCGACCTTTCCATCTGCTGTCCGGGCCCCCCCGAGTGCCCCTTTCCCACTGCAGCGCTTCCAACTTACCTCCTCTCCTACCGGCAGCTTTTGCGGTCACACAAGGGGAATGTTCAAGGATAAAGAGCGGGGGGAAAGGGACCGGTAAATATGTAATTTACTGGTCCCTTCCTTTCCTGAATGAACACAGTGAGCGATCGGTACCAATCACTCCTGTGTCCATTCATCACTGAAGCACAGTAAACTGTGAGCATTTCCTATTCGTTCATCTGAGGCTACAGAGAAAGGGACTGATGAATCTATGTCCTCAGTCACTTTTGGAGGGGGGGGGCTGTCAGGTAGGCTGTATGGGGGCCCGTGATTTCTAACAGCAGTCCGGCTTGGGGACACTCTGTTTTGAAGTGTTACCTGTGTCACTGCACCTGGCTCTTTATATTCAATGGTATATAGCACTGTCATTAATATTATTATTATTAAGATTTCACAGTGCCTATCCTAGGGGTGTATTTCTAAAACATTTGCACAGCTATTCATCCTGTGAAGCTGCATGTGCACTCAATCTGTGTGAATGGTGGAAGAAAATCAAATGTTATTAGGTAGGGTTGCAGCGATACCGGTATTAGTGCCAATACTAGGCATTTGTATCGGTACTTGTGCAAATGCTCCGATACCTGGAATGGATACTTTCAGGCTTTGCAGGATGACCCCACTGACAGCTGAAATGTAAATAAAAAAAAGCCAGCAATTACCAGTTGTTAAAGCAGAGTTCCACCCAAAAGTGGAACTTCTGCTTATATGCTTCCTCACATTTGGCACCTTTCAGGGTGGAGGGGGTGGGGATTTTTGACAGGTCCCCTTCCGTACTTCCGGGAGAAGGGCCGCGGCCCGGTCTCCCGGCAGTTCGGCCCCCCTCCTCCTTCCCCCGCTGCCGGGCCAATTAGAAAGCGCAGCACGCTTTGTGCATGTGCAGTAGTTAACCAGCAGTGAAGCCAAAAGGCTCCACTGCCTGGTCCCCTTACCAGGGATGTCGGTGGCAGTGCCCAGGAGTCGATCCGAAGATTGGCTGGGGTCCCAAATATTAAAAGTCAGCAGCTACAGTATTTGCAGCTGCTGACTTTTACTTTTTACCCAGGCTGGACCTCCTTTAAGGAGCAGGGCAGCTGCATCCTTAAAGTGGTTGTAAACCGAGTTACACCACTTGTACCTACAGGTAAGCCTATAATAGGGCTTATCTGTAGGTACTGTAAATATCTTCTAAACCTGTACGGTTTAGGAGATATTTACCATATACGCTTGCGCTAACATCATCGCCGCATGTGCTGTGAAGAAACGGCCCTCCGAGCCATTTCTTCACTAGCAAGTGCAATGACTGACGGCTCCTGCGCGCATTTGTGTGGGAGTGACACCACGCGACTCCAGCCAGTCACAGAGTCAGAGTCCGCGGCCCCAGAAGGAAAAGGGGTGAAGATAGATGCGGCCACCAGTGGGGACAACTCGGGGTTCGTTTGCAGGTAAGTGTCACATAATGCGGCTCTCCTCTTCCTCCAGTCATGCATTCCTCTGCCCAGGCGAGGCTGCAATAGTGGGCACAGTGTGGCTGCAATAGTGGGCACAGCGTGGCTGCAATAGTGGGCACAATGAGGCTGCAATAGTGGGCAGTGAGGCTGCAATGGGCACAGTGAGGCTGCAATAGTGGGCACAGTGAGGCTGCAATGGTGGGCACAGTGTGGCTGCAATAGTGGGCACAATGAGGCTGCAATAATGGGCACAGTGAGGCTGCAATGGGCACAGTGAGGCTGCAATAGTGGGCACAGGGGAGGCTGCAATGGTGGGCACAGGTGAGCCTGCAATGATGAGCACAGGTGAGGCTGCATTGAGGGGCAAATGTGAGGCTGCACTGATAAAGTTGTTGTTAATATTTATTTTTGTAACTTAATTCTGAATAAAACATGTAAGTGTCTTTTCATGATATAATTTATGAAGGCATGTTTAGTGGCAGGGCAGGGTAGGGGTTGGGTGGGGCAACTGGTGGCGAGTAACGCTTGAGGCCTGGCTAGTAGCTCAGGACTTGAAATTTTGAGCCCTGTATATATATATATATATATATATATATATATATATATATATATATATATATATATATATGTATACAGTCAAGTCCATAAATATTGGGACAATAAACTGAAAGTCTGCAGTTAAAGCACATCTTGTTCGTTTCATTTCAAATCCATTGTCGTGGTGTATAGAGCCAAAAAGATTAGAATTGTGTCAATGTCCCAATATTTATGGACCTGACTGTGTGTGTATATATATATATATTATATAAGCAGTGCATTCATAAAGTATTCAGACCCACTTCACACTTTTCTCAATGTTGTTATTGTGTGAATATAAATATCTATATACAAGCACACACATGTGTGTGTTTGAGCTTTGGGGTGCAATAAGCTGCGCACTGTTTTCTGGAAAGCGTACTGGTTCCCTTGACAGATTTGACTTGTTTCTCAAGGCTGCTTTTTAAAGGCGTGGAAAAGTTTTGAGTTCTGGAATGGACTGGGAGTGAGACGGACAAATATAATGTGTGAGTCACACACAGCCCGGGGCCACTGTACCTCTGCCAGTGTGACGACGGAACCGGCCCAGGCCGCCTATCAGTCCAATCTCTGACTTCTCCATAAAATCTCACGCATCATTATTTTCAGAATGAAAAGCCTTGGCACCCTCTAACAGAATTATTACTTACCTCCCCTGATGTTTTACTTGAATTGGCTCCGGCGAACAATCGCGGCTAATGAGCTACGTAACCAATACGCGACCTTAAAAGCCCGGCGCCCGGTGACTGGAGACGATGAATGTGTTTTATTTGGCCTGCGCGAAGCCCCACGCGAAATCCATCTACTGTCAACAGCGTGTAATCGACGTGACAAATAATAATGTGACGGTTAAGAGAATGGCAGCATCGAACTCAGTGTCAGTTATTGGTGAGAGTGTTTTTCTACGGTATCTGCATGTTCCTGACAGGTCCTCAATCTCTCCCGCTGTTGCCGCTGTGAGCCAGCCAATCCAAAATGCTTTTACTGCACTGTGGATTTGGCTGGGACATGCTGAGTCACTTTTTTTAACTGTTGCCAAATGTTGCAATTAGCCAGTTCTCAGGTAGCTACATTGTATTTCACAATATGAAGCTGGAATGAAGAGTACATTAAAGAGACCCTGTTGTTACAATAATCTTCCCTTATAAACAGCATCTCACAAAAGTCAGTACACCCCTCACATTTTTGTAAATATTTTATTATATCTTTTCATGTGACAACACTGAAGAAATGACACTTGTCTACAATGTAAAGTAGTGAGTGTACAGCTTGTAGAATAGTGTGGCCACTATAATTTTCCAGCATTGCCTTAAACCTCTTGGGCATGGAGGTCACCAGAGCTTCACAGGTTGTCACTGGAGTCCTCTTCCCCTCCTCCATGACGACATCACGGAGCTGGTGGATGTTAGAGACCTTGTGCCCTTCCACCTTCCGTTTGAGTATGTCCCATAGATGATTAATAGGGTTTAGGTCTGGAGACATTCTTGGCCAGTCCATCACCTTTACCCTCAGCTTCTTTAGCAAGGCAGTGGTCATCTTGGAGGTGTGTTTGGGGTTGTTATGTTGGAATACTGCCCTGCGGTCCAGTCTCTGAAGGGAGGGGATCATGCTCTGCTTCAGTATGTCACAGTACATGTTGGCATTCATGGTTCCCTCAATGAACTGTAGCCCCCCCAGTGACGGCAGCACTCATACAGCCCCTGGACCATGACACTCCCACCACCATGCTTGACTGTAGACAAGACACACTTGTCTTTGTCCTCCTCACCTGGTTGCTGCCACACACGCTTGTCACCATCTGAACCAAATAAGTTTATCTTGGTCTCATCAGACCACAGGACATGGTTCCAGTAATCCATGTCCTTAGTCTGCTTGTCTTCAGCAAACTGTTTGCAGACTTTCTTGTGCATCATCTTTAGAAGAGACTTCCTTCTGGGACGACAGCCATGCAGACCAATTTGATGTAGTGTGCGGCGTATGGTCTGAGCACTGACAGGCTGACCCCCCCACCCCTACAACCTCTGCAGCAATGCTGGCAGCACTCATATGTCTATTTCCCAAAGACAACCTCTGGATATGACGCTGAGCACATGCACTCAACTTCTTTGGTCGACCATGGCGAGGCCTGTTCTGAGTGGAACCTGTCCTGTTATACTGCTGTATGGTCTTGGCCACCGTGCTGTAGCTCAGTCTCAGGGTTTTGGCAATCTTCTTATAGCCTAGGCCATCTTTATGTGGAGCAACAATTCTTTTTTTCAGATCCTCAGAGAATTCTTTGCCATGAGGTGCCATGTTGAACTTCCAGTGACCAGTATGAGAGCGTGAGAGCGATAACACCAAATTTAACACACCTGCTCCCCATTCACACCTGAGACCTTGTAGCACTAACAAGTCACATGACACCCGGGAGGGGGGGGGTGGCTAATTGGGCCCAATTTGGACATTTTCACTTAGGGGTGTACTGACTTTTGTTGCCAGCGGTTTAGACATTAATAGCTGTGTGTTGAGTTATTTTGAGGGGACAGCAAATTTACACTGTTATACAAGCTGTACACTCACTACTTTACATTGTAGCAAAGTGTCATTTCTTCAGTGTTGTCACCTGAAAAGATAGAAGAAAATATTTACAAAAATGTGAGGGGTGTACTCACTTTTGTGAGATACTATATATTCCCTTAGCTTATATGTGAATTTAGTGTATTTTATTCATGTTATTTCCCTGTAAAGCCTCCCTTGTGCAGACATCTAAAAGCCACGAGACTGCTGCAGGGTACCGCTATCTTGGGCGTGATGTCAGCAGCAGTGGCAACTAGTGCTCCATTGGTCGGGGGAGGGCGGGGTGGCAGACAGACCTGACCATAGACCCCCCCCCCCCGTTGCTCCAGCCCGCCAACCCACACTAGCCCTCTCTCTCCCGCACACCATAGCCACACCCCACCCCTCTCCCGGTTGCCGGCTTGCTCGCTCATCCTCTGGCCCATCAGGCCCCCGTCAGCCCTGCACTTATCACATGCAGGTCGCGGCGGCGGAAGCTTCCCCCCTCCATCTCCTATGTCATAGGTGTGCGCAGCCTATTACATTAGGGTGTGCACCACAAAGCACATGCATGTGTGTGTATGTGTGTATATATATATATATATATATATATATATATATATATCAGTAGAACAGTGGACAATGTCAGTAGGGCAGATGTTTGTGTCAGTAGAGCAGGGCACAGTGTCAGTTTATTTTTTATCTTTTCTTTATTATTACTTTTTTACAGTTTTATTATTTCTTACAATATTTTTTCACAATATTGTTTTATTATTGTTTTTACAAATTTTTTTAGGAGCCCCATTGGGGGACTTTGGTGAGATATCAGGGGTCTAAGCAGCCAAGCAGCAGGGGAAATTTGCCCAGCACAGGGTGATTAGGGTGTGCCCAGGCACACCTGGCACACCCTTTGCGCACGCCTATGTCCTATGTGTTCCATCCTTGCTTCTCCTCCTGACCAATGTGGTCTTGGGACTCCCAGCAAATGGGGTCTTAGGACTCCTGGCCAATGAAGCCTCAGGACCCGCTTCCTGATTGGCCTGGAGGAAAAACAGGAAGACATTAGCAAATATTAATTTGCTAATGTCACACAACAGGGTGGGCTTAGGGCGCAGTACTCTGCGCTCCGAGCCCACCTTTTTTTTAAAGCCAATTAGAGCCTCATTTTGGTTCCGTGGGCCTCTTCTATGAACTCTGATCAATAGATTTTCTATTGGATTCAAGTCAGGTGATTCCCTGGGCCATTCTAGCAGCTTTTTTTTCTTTCTTTGAAACCAATGGAGAGTTTCCTTGGCTTTGTGTTTGAGGTCATTGTCTTGCTGAGATGTCCTCCCTCGTTTCATGTTCATCATCCTTGTAGATGGCAGCAGATTTTTATCAGGAATGTCTTGGTACACTTTTCCATTCATCCTTCCTTCAGTGATATGAAGTTTGCCAGTACTGTATGCTGAAAAACAGCCCCACACCATGATGTTCCCACCTCCAAACCTCACTGTATGGTATGGGGTTGTTTTTGGGGTGATGTGCCATGTGACCTCCAAACATGGTGTGTATTATGGTATGTATTATGGCATTCAAAGAGTTCAATGCTGGTCTCCTCTGACCAGACTATATTCTCCTGGAATTTCACAGGCTTGTCTAAATGTTGTGCAGCAAACTTTAACATGCTTTTTTTTCAGCAATGGAGTGTTGTGTGGTGAGCGTGCATACAGGCCATGGCGGCTTACTTATTGTGTACCTGCTAATTCCAGGTCTTTCTGAAGCTCTCCACAAGTGGTCCTTGGCTATTGGACAACTCTTCTGATAATTCTATTCACTCCTCTGTCAGAAATCTTGTGAGGAGCACCTGGTCGTGGCCGGTTTATGGTGAAATTATGTTCTTTCCACTTATGGATTATTGCCCCAACAGTGCACACTGGAACATTCAGAAGTTAAGAAATCCTTCCAATCCCATCAGTATGTTTTGCAACAATAAGGTTGCGAAGGTCTTGAGAGAGCTCTTTGCTTTTACCCATCATGAGATGTTTCTTGTGTGACACCTTGGTAATGAGACACCATTTTATCGGCCATCAGTTGAGACTGAACCAGCTGATATTAATTTGCATTGACAGGAGGCAGGATTGCTTTCTAAATACCGATAGATTTCAACTGTTGTCTTAGCTTTCCATACCTTTTTGCACCTCCCTTTCTTCATGTGTTCAATACTTTTTCCCTGTGTCATTCCATTTTATTACACATAACTTAATTTCTGAATGTATTTGTTTTGGTGTCTTTGTATGTATCGATTGCCGACATGTGGAGAAAATTTAATGCCTATAGCACCTTTACCAATAAATTTACCTAGAAAAATGGTGATGTGTTCATTACTTATTTTACCCGCTGTATGTACTATATATATATATATATATATATATATATATATATGTATATACACACACACACACACACACACAAACACACAGAGCTACACACTCTTATAGATATAATATTTCATAAAAATACATGTAAACAAACATTTTAAAATGTATTCAAATATGGATGTGCCAGTAGGGCAGTGAACGTTGGTGTCGGTAGGGGGAATCTGCGCAGCACGGGGTGATTAGGGTGTGCACAGGCACATCTGGCACACCCTGTGCGCACACCTATGTATGTATACTATACACACACGCATGTTTGAGGTTTGGGGTGCACACCATAATGCAATAGGTTGCGCACACCTATGCCGGTTATTTTCCACTTTCTGTATGACAAGTCAACACATGTTTGTTTCTCTATTCTCAACACCATGTACACCTTGTATACATTTGTTGCACTGCATATCTATTCAATACCATACTAACCTATAAAACTACAAATGAAAACATCAAACATGAAACTGCTACATGCTAAAATAAAGTTAAAATAAAACTACAAATTAAACTCCATGTAAAATCTCCATGTAAAATGAATGAAATGTGTGCATGTAGGAGGGTGGGGGTTGGGTTCTGGGTCTGGGCTACGAAGGATCTACATTCCTCAGAAGAGGGTAAGAGTACTCTGCAGGCTCCAAGCATGTTCCTTCAGGTTCCAGCACTCTACGCGGCCTCAGAGTGAGCTCAGAAATCATTAAATCCAATTGTAAAAGCTACTAATCCTCCCTCGTCATCGCTGGAGAGCGATTTCCTCCTTACCGCCTGCAATCTTGGCCCAGGTTGGTTTTAGCACATCGCTGTGTCAACATTGAGTTGTCCCCGTGCTGTACAGTCTGCGCTCACTTCCTACCACCTTCGCTGTATGATATCATAACATAATAACCTACAGCTCATCAATAGAAAGCTCTGTCATTTATAATACCAAGAGTATAGCCCTTAAAGGGTCCATACACCAAAAGCTGATATTTTCATTTTCAGTAGAGGGTCCTTTATATGCCCCCCTCAGTCCTGCTGATCTTGCTACAATGTCTCACTTCTAAAGATGATGCACAAGAAAGCCTGCAAACAGTTTGCTGAAGACAAGCAGACTAAGGACATGGATTGGTGGAACCCTGTCCTGAAATAATAAGATAAATTTATTTGGTTCATATGGTGACAAGCGTGTGTGGCGGCAACCAGGTGAGGAGTACAAAGACAAGTGTAAATAAATTATTTTAGGAAATCTGCGCTTTGGACGTATGTGAAGGTTGCAGCCTCCCCAACCCCCCCCCCCCCTGTAAGAGGGTTCTAGAATATAGAAATAAAGAACATGTGAAGGGGCGATTGGCGCCACCCATATGTCAAATAGTGCTCTACCAAATCACTCTATAGTGGCTAAGTATTAAAAGACACAGTGTTATTGTGAAATAAATTATAACAAAACAGTTTCCATAAAGGTGGTAATGTAATAGTTATCACACCTCACCTACCCCAGTAGGTGAGTACTAAAACCCTCTAAGTGTAGACACCAATCCTACACAGGAGAAGTTATCACCAAAAATGTAATGGCTTACAAATTAGTGTATATATATATCATGATAGTATAGTGGTCCTCTGCTTGTAATAGTGTGCATAGTGTCCTAAACCAAAATACAGGCTGTTAGTAAACCCAAACACCAAATCCAAATAAAAATGCAAAGAATCGCACCAAAAAACAAAAAAGTTATAAAAAAATCGCACCAAAGTCGCACCAAAATGTAATTATCGCACCATATACAAAAACATATAAGTGTATACATATAGTGTCCCATGTCCAAGACAAGCAGACTAAGGACATGGATTACTGGAACAATGTCCTGTGGTCTGATGAGACCAAGATAAACGTATTTGGTTCAGATGGTGACAAGCGTGTGTGGGGGCAACCAGGTGAGGAGTACAAAGACAAGTGTGTCTTGTCTACAGTCAAGCATGGTGGTGGGAGTGTCATGGTCTGGGGCTGCATGAGTGCTGCTGGCACTGGGGAGCTACAGTTCATTGAGGGAACCATGAATACCAACATGTACTGTGATATACTGAAGCAAAGCATGATCCCCTCCCTTCAGAGACTGGACCGCAGGGCAGTATTCCAACATGATAAGACCCCAAACATACCTCCAAGATGACCACTGCCTCACTAAAAAAGCTGAGGGTAAAGGTGTTGGACTGGCCAAGCATGTCTCCAGACCTAAACCCTATTGATCATCTGTGGGGCTTCCTGAAACAGAAGGTGGAGGAGCGCAAGGTCTCTAACATCCACCAGCTCCGTGATGTTGTCATGGAGGAGTGGAAGAGGACTCCAGTGGTGACCTGTGAAGCTCTAGAGAACTCCATGTCCAAGAGGGTTAAGGCAGTGCTGGAAAATAATAGTGGCCACACAAAATATTGACACTTTGGACCCAATTTGGACATTTTCACTTAGGGGTGTACTCACTTTTATTGCCAGCAGTTTAGACATTAATGGCTGTGTGTTGAGTTATTTTGGGGGACAGCAAATTTACACTGTTATACAAGCTGTACACTCACTACTTTACATTGTAGCAAAGTGTCATTTCTTCAGTGTTGTCACATGAAAAGATAGAAGAAAATATTTACAAAAATGTGACTGAGGGGTGTACTCACTTTTTTGAGATACTGTATATATATTATTTTAATAATATTTTATATAAGTCCAGCATCTAGTTATGTAATTACAAATAGCTTGAGATTTATCATCCTTTAACGGTAGTAAAGCGCAGCTCTTCACATTTTTGGACACCACTCCACGGTGTTCCTCCACCGCATGCACAGTAAAACATACATTCATGAGCAACTTGACCCTCTATTTAAGAACGTGTGTTTATGTATAAATGATCCTCCTTGGTAAGGGGTATCCCTCATCACATACAGTTCACTATTGGTCACCCTTCAACTCTCCATGATGATTATTAAAAGCTAAAGGTGCCACTATAAGGATAAAAGTTGATTAAAATAGCCAAAATACTCACAAATATACGAATAAGCAATGCCTATAGGAAATAAATCCGATCCCGGGAATGAAACGGGCTGCTTTCCGGACTCCAGGATGCATAATGACATCACGATGGTTGGCTCCGCCCTACGTGTTTCGTCATAAATTAGATCTTTTAGTGCATTGAAGAACCTTTATTATTTAAAGGACTATTGATCCTGCATTGTTCTTGAAGACATTAGAGTTCAACTGCTGGCCAGAGAGCCAGGGGACTGGTCACATAGTATCTGGTAGGCCTGCTGGAGTGAGGAGTAAGGTAAATAAACTTAAAGCGGAGGTCCACCCACCGCTGCAAAAATTAAACGCATATATGCGGCCCTGTGCAAACAACTTACTGTGCTGAGAGTGCGCTCCCAGCACGGTAGTCGGCGGGGACCAGTAAGCTCCCGATGCATACCTGCAATTGGGAAATTTCCGATCATATGAACGCTGTGACAGCCAATCACAGCGGTCACATGACCCAAGTGCCCAGCACAAATAGGTTAAAGGTTTAGCAGGAAAAGTAGGACCACCTTACAAGGGCGGCAGCTAAAGGGAGGATTTGTGAATGGCATGGAAAACCTTGACATCAGTGGCAAAGACTGTTCTGTCATGCTTGTAAATCCCAGTACAGTATTTGGTAGGGTTTGAGCCAAGGTTTGAACATACCACCATCTGGCAGCCATGCTGACAATACGCAGATGTTGCATCTGATGTAAGATCTGCCTGTATATGGCAACTTCAACAAGCAACACCTTTCTCATAAAATAACACTGTTATGGGAACGATTCTTTTTTTCTATTATTATTATTTCCTTGTTCTGTTTTCAGCGCTTTTTTGATCAAACGGTAATGGTTACACGGTTTAATGAGCGCCTGCAAAAATAAGAGTCTTTTCATCCCCAGCAATCCTTCTTCGGCAGGGAACTGACTTGGAAGCTGCGGGAATTTGGTTGAAAGTGCAGCGTTTGCAGCAAATGAGGGGAATAATGAGGTTTGTGTAAATATTAGATGAGGTGACGGTCGGGCGGGGACCCCTCGTTTATGCAAGCGCTGACGCTGATTGGAATAATCCGCTTGCCAAATTCTAGTCAGTGCAGCAGCGGGGAAAAGGATTGACTCATTTCATATTAGGTGAGAGCTGCTTTATTTTGACTAGCGAATGTATATTTTATGGGTGACCTTTCACTAGCAACGCACTTACGCCGCAGTCAAGGGGGCACAAACCGAGAGCTGGGGGGATTATGGCATTTCCAGACTTTGTATAGGTTTACTCTGTAGAAAAGTGGGAAACAGCAACAAAACAAAAAAAACAAAAAAAGATACAATTAGATTGGACAAAAGTGAAATCATTTGAGAAAAAGATACTTTGTTATTCATCTGATGATTACAACTGCCAAGTGACTGATGGGCTGCAGCAAATCACAGAGGATCAGAATAGCCCATTTTCTTTATAGTAATAAACAAAAAGTCCATTCAAAGGATATCTAAACCCGGGAATAAAAATGTAATTTGCTGCAGCTTATCCATCCGTAGCTGTAGTGGCTGCGTTAGTTGTCTTTTTACAAGTTAAGTACAAAAGCCAAAAAATCCCTGCTGATCCCAGCAGACGTTTTTGTAACTTCCTGCGCACTGAACGGAAATTTTATACAGTGATTATAGCTTTTCTATTTTTTTTTTTTTTTGGGAACTACAACACCCCCTTCCCCTTTTTAACCACTTGACCTCCGGAAGATTTACCCCCCTTCATGACCAGGTAATTTTTTGCAACAAGACACTGCATTACTTTAACTGACAATTGCGTGGCCATGCAACGCTGCACTCAAATAAATGATTAATATAATATAATTTATGTCCTTATATATATGTCCTTATCAAGAGTGGTCTGGAGTTGTGAGTGGGGTCCCCCAAGGCTCTGTCCTGGGACCAATTCTGTTTAACCACTTGACCTCTGGAAGGTAATCAGTGCCCCTGAGTGTGTCTCAGAGCAGCGATCTGACGATCTGCCTAGCAACAGCCATTTCAGATAAGTTAAATTTGTTTTTATTTTTTTCTCAAAATTTTTAGGAACGTTTTCATGTAATTTTTTTTTTTTTTTAGGGTGGCCCTCCACTTTAAGCATTTATTATTTTTATTTATTTTGGGTACTTATATAGCACTGTCAATTTACGCAGTGCTTTACATATACATTGTACATTCACATCAGTCCCTACCCTCAAGAAGCTTACAACCTAAGGTCCCTAACATACATTCATACATACTAGGGCCAATCAAGACAGGATCTGATTTACCTACCAGCATGTCTTTAGAGTGTGGAAGGAAACTAGAGTACCCGGAGGAAACCCACGCAGGGGCAGGGAGAACATGCAAACTCCAGGCAGATGGTGTTGTGGTCGGGATTCAAACCAGCGACACTTTTTTGTTGCTAGGTGAAAGTGCTAACCACTACACCACTGTGCTGCCTTTGCTTAGATCTCTAGCAGATTTTTTTCATATTGGACTTGCTGTACCACTTGTTACAAGCCAGTGGATACTCCTGGACTCCATGAGGCCACATATATGGGCCACATCTCTGAGGTTATTAAGATCTTAGGTTTCCCAGTTTCCTGCCCATTTTCTCTACCTGGCCACCTGTGGCCATACTTTGTGACCTCCAGGGGGATCCTTGTCTAAAACATGTGGGCTCCTGGCTACCCTAATGGGGACATTTGAAGCACCTTAATCTGTGGCACAGTGAGATTCTTTGCTTTTATTTGGGATGATCTACACTAGATAAAGCGATTTTAAAGGCTTGTTTTTTTTGTTTTTTTTCTAAACAACAATCATGTTATAATTACCTCCTCTGTGCAGTTGGTTTTGCACAGAGCAGCCTGGATGCCCGTCGGATGCCCTCACAGCAAGCAGCTCTCTATGGGGTTACCCGAGCCAAGTCAGAGCTCTGTGTATTCATTCAGACACGGAGCCCCAACCTGGCCCCACCCGATCTCTCCCCTGATTGGCTGACTGACTTTGATTAATGGCCGTGGGAGCCAATGGCGCTGCTGCTGTGTCTCAGCCAATCAGGCGGAGTGTCCTGGACGGCTTAGACACTCGTGGACATCGCTGGGGAGAGAAATGGGGCTCAGGTAAGTAATTGGGGGGTATTGGGGAGGCTTCTACACTGCTCTACCTTGCCAGACACCACCAGCCACACCATTTTGACTCCAACTTTAAGATCCATAAGGCACATCCAGATATCTGGCTGATGGATACAACCATCTTTAACCCTTGATGTTCTGGATGGTTTAATAACTTTTGATATACACTCTCTATCAACCGAACCTGCATCAAGGGGAAAGTACTATTCTACTTCTCCTCTATAGCTACGGTCTATATAGAGTTATACCACTAAGTTCTATAATAAGACCATCCCACAATATACGTACCCTGGCTGATGTATTTCACATTCTCTGTTGTTTGTGCACTGCTCTGACGGACATAGCTTCCTTTTAATTTTTGAGTTCTTTGTCTTTATGGGTGGAGCATCAACATTTGGGATACAAGCTACAGAGCTGGAACCGGCAAGCCCTCTTTCTCTGAAGAAGATCTGCATTTTGTTTTTCGAAATGCGTTGGATGTTCTGTCTGTCTGAATAAGCTCTGGGCTTTTGCTTGCAGCTGGTTTCCATTTCTGCTCCCAATATTTGTGTTTGTTGCGTATACCCCCATGTTCATGTTGCTATATATTATGTGCAATGTGTAATACATTTTAAATATATTTGTTTTACCATCAAACTGTTTGTGGCCCGGTTTAAAGTCCCAATCTGAGGAATTCATGTTTTGACTCTATGTATCAAGGATGAGGTGCCAGAAACCATGAAATCAGGCCAAGAGAGAAGTACAGTCAAATCACACTTGTTTAATAATAAAAGTAAAAAGAACAAACATAGTCAAAACGTAACCAAAGTTCAGTAACCGGAACGGATAGTCAGCCAAGCCAGAAGTCAGGGATCAATGTAGTGGAACAGCAAGCAGGATCTAGAGCCAGAAGGGATGTCAGCAAAGCAAGTCTTGAATAGGATCACAGGAGAAAGTTTCTGTGATGTGGCCAAGGCGAAGGCAGAGATCCTCTGGACTGGACGTCTTAAATAGGCAGGACTGACGAGCATGATCATCAACAGCTAATTAACTGTGGCGAGATAGGGGCTGGCAATTAGCCGACAGCTGAGCGGCCAGCTCAGAGAAGGAAGGGCTGAGCCCAGCCCTGACATGTGGTCCACAATCAGTTTAGGCAATTAGTTGTGGTAGAGGGTCTCTTTAAACTGCTACACACAGAAGGTTTTTTATCTGAATGCATAAAATGCATTAAGACAAAAAACCTTCTGCCTTTTCTACAGATATGTTTTTCATTTTTGTTGCCCTAAAAGTCCCATTAGTACCTGCGGGGGTTACTCATGCCTTTTTTTGGTAAATTCTAAAAAAAAAAGGGAGAAAAGCTCTATAGAAATACAAATGAATGTTTCTTAAATTGAAGGCTTACTTTTCCACGCCTTGCAATTGTATCCATTGTATCAATTGTATCCATTGGATTGTATCCATTCAGGCAGGTCATTGTACTACACCGCTGTTGTCTAAAGAAGACTGTGCAATTACCTTACTGACAATATAATAAACACATGATGGATAAAAAAAGATTACAAAAAATAAATAAACAAATGTAAAAAAAAGACACGAGGAAAAACAAAAAGAAAAGCCTGCCCGTGGCCAGTACAATCCAGAGGATCAGAACCGATAGCAAAAGTAAAAGAATAATTGTTTAAGAGCTTCCCCCGATACATTCCAGAACGCGCGCTTCCTTAATCAGGGAAAGCATCCAGACGGATTACTTAACTACATTTAATAACATTAACAGAAAAAACATTATTTTTCAGATTCCTTCCAAGATCGGACCGGGGTTACTATTATTTCATGTCAGTCAAATATGTCAGTTTAAAAATATTGTAAAAATGTTAGCTTGTTACAGCCAAGACAAATGCTGAGCTCTTGCGAAAGGCAAGCTGCAGCGGTAACATCTGCATGGAGGAGAATGGCGCCCCGGATTTTAGGGATAACCAAAGCACGGTGAGGATCTCAGAAGGGGAAAGAGGTGAATTGGCGGGGATGTGCCATCTTGTGACATGGGTGCAGGGCCGTCTTTAATATTGCTTGGACCCTGGGCAAAACTTTTTTTGCCCCCCTCCCCCCCATGCAGTTTCGCTCTCTACCTGCTCTGAGACATACAATAAATAGCAGCTAGACTCAAAATCAGTTTACTGAATCAGATCAGGCAGCTATTGCGATTGGTTGCCAGAGGTTACTGTGTATCATTACAGCTCACTGACTGGTTGCTAGAGGTTACAGCACACATTGCGGCTCACTGATTAGTTGCTAGAGGTTACAGCACATGATTTCTGCTTGTTGATTGGCTGCTAGAGATTACTGTGGATATGACCTCAGGGGGGCATGATATACATATGAAGGCCGCCGGCCGCTATTTACATATGAATGCCGCCGCTATACACATATGATTGCTGGTAATTTACATGTAAACACAGGGTCTGCAGGTGAGTCATCTGTAAACAACAAAAGGGCAGAACTGGGCAGCATTAGTTTCAGCACTTCACACTGAGATATTAGGACACAGCATGGGACTAAAACCTCAAGGGATAAGGGAATTTAAACCAGGATAGTTGGCAAGTAAGAGGCAGCTGCTTTGGGCCCCACAACAATGACAGGGCCCAGGGCAGCTGCCCCTTTTGCCCTGCCTTAAAAACAGACCTGCATGGGTGGGCGAAGACATCTTATTCGTTATGTATTTCATTTATTTATATAGCGCTGTAAGTTTTCACAGTGCTTTACATATATTGTACATTCAGATAACAATTGCTTCACGTGGCTCCCTTGCCGGTGAAAATGTGCAGAATTTGAAAGTGGTTGTAAAGGCTCATGCTTTTTTTTTTTCACCTGCATGCAATCTATGCATGAAGGTAAAAGACCTTCTGTCATCCCAATCCAGCGATGTGCAATCACAGCCAGAGAGACAATGAGGAGAGAGAGGGGAGGGGCCGAACCACAGCTCTGTGTGTGAATGGACATGCAGAGCATTGGCTCGGGAGCGAACCTGCTTGGGTGCCCCCATAGCAAGCTGCTTGCTTTGGGGGGCAGGAGGGAGGGGCCAGGAGAGCCATCAAGGGGTCCCTAGAAGAGCAGGATCAGGGCTGCTCTGTGCAAAACCATTACACAGAGCAGGAAAGTATAACATGTTTATTAATGTAAAAAAAAATGCCTTTAATATCAATTTAAAGTGATTGTAAAGTCTATTTTTTCCCTATAAAAATAACAAACATGTTATACTTACCTGCTCTGTTGCAGTGGATTTGCACAGAGCAGCCAGGATCCTCCTCTTCTCCGGTCCCTCTTCGGTGCTCCTGGCCCCTCCCTCCTGTTCAGTGCCCCCACAGCAAGCAGCTTGCTATGGGGGCACCCGAGCCCCACCACAGCTCCCTGTGTCCATTCAGACACGGAGCCCCAACCTGGCCCAGCCCCCTCTCTCCCCCGATTGGCTAACTGACTTTGATTGACAGCAGCAGCAGCCAATGGCGCCACTGCTGTGTCTCAGCCAACCAGGAGGGAGAATCTTGGACAGATGAGACACTTGTGGACATCGCTGGACAGAGAGGGACCTCAGATAAGTATTAGGGAGGCTGAGGGGGGCTGCTGCACACAGAAGGCTTTGATAAAAAAAACCTTCTGCTTTTACAACCACTTTAAGCCATTAAATATTTCTATGGCTTCTATATATGACAACTTCCCATTATCAATGGTTCCTAAGGAAGCAGTGGCTCCACCTTTTCCTCTTAGAGCTCCACCTCCTTCATCTCTGTACATTAGCACACACACCATTCACTCAATACTTACATCAATCACTCATCAGTGTCCACCAGTGCCTCATCATGGGCCACCAGTGCGGCCTCATCAGAGACCACCAGTGCGGCCTCATCAGGGGCCACAAGTGCTGCCTTGTCAGGGACCACAGTGCAGCCTCGTCAGGGGACACCAGTGCAGCCTATCAGTGGCCACCAGTGCAGCCTATCAGGGGCCACCAGTGCAGCCTATCAGTGCAGCATATCAGTGGCCATAAGTGCTGCCCATAGGCGTAAGCCCAAGGTGTGCCAGGTTTGCCTGGGCACACCCTAATTACCCTGTGTGGTGCAGATTCCCACCCTTGATATTTTTCCATGCCCCCTAATGGGGCTTCTAAAAAAATGTAAAAAAATAAAATAAAAAAATAACATTGTAAAAAATAATAAAAAATAAAATAATAAAAATAAAAACTACTGACGCTGTCCACTGCCCTACTGACCAATCTCTGCCTTACTGACACCATCTATTGCTCTACTGACGTTGTCAGTATATATAGACATGCGCACACACACACACACACACGCATATGTGTTATATTTTTGGGGTGCACACCCTAATGCAATAGGCTGTGCACACCTATGGTGCCGCCTCATCAGGGGCCACCAGTACAGCTTATCAGTGGCCATCAGTACAGCATATCAGTGCAGTTTAAGAGTGCTGCCCCATCAGTTTCAAAATATCACATATTAGTGTATATGAATTATGTATTGATTATAGCACAGAGCACTTTGCAGTACATGAGTTTTTACTGAATGTGGACTGTTTAATAGGTTTGCATCAATTTCAGCATGGAGCACTTTGCACATGCTGAAATTAATGCAAGCCCATTAAGCCCAGGTTTACACTACTGCGATCACCAACATTGCATGTGATTCGCACCAGATTACATGCGACATCTGTGAGATGCAAGTTCAGCCATGCAGTTGTATAGCTGAACTTGCATCAGATTCGCAGGAAAAAAAGTGCAGGGACTTTTTCCCCCCCGCACTGAAACTGGATCGCATTGGGTATTCTCACCTATGTGATCCGATTCCTGTGCAAATTCACAATTCGCACTGCGATCTGTGAACCGATCTGGGGGTGTCATTAACAATGTAATGACACCGCAGTGGTTCGAAGAAGGTCGTGTGAACTGCCTGCAGGCAGGATAGATGTGATCCGGGAACCAGCGCTGTAATCGCACTGGTTCCCGCATCACACAAGGGTGAACCCGGGGTAAACAGTCCACATTCAGTGAAAGTTTATGTACTGCTAAGTGCTCTGTGCATGCTGAAATCAATGCAGACCTATTAAACAAAGTACATGAACTTTCACTGAATGTGTTGACTGTTTAATGAGTTTGCAGCATGCATGGAGCACTGTATTGCAATATGATCTGTATACTCATTTAACCCATGCTAAGCACTTTATATTGTCTGACTGTTTGGCCACACCCACACATGATGATTCACAAAAGTACTGTCATAGTAATTGATAGTAATTGATTTATACCTGCTGCTGTCCTGGCCGCCGCCACCTGGGTGTTCCCGTCGGCCTCCTCTCTCTCTCCCTCAGTCTCCTCCTCGTCACAGACAGTTCCCGCCCCAGGCCGGGGGGGAAGATGCAAGGTGAGGACGCCGCACGGAGGAGGGTAGGCGGAGCCTAATACATTGTCTCCGCTAGTTATATTACATGCACCCAGTCTGGCCACTTTATGGGGGCGCCGGTCGCTCCCCGGCCAAGTACACCCTTCACTGCCCATAATATTAGCAAGTGCTGCGCTACAGCAAGCCGGCCATATTTGTGCGGTAGGCAGCCACGAGAGGAGGGGTCAGGGGGGCTTTTTTTGTTAGGGGGTGATGGCTTTTTTGCCCCCCCCCCTCAAAGTGCTGCCCTGGGCCTGGGCCTAGTCGGCCTAGGCCAAGACACAGCACTGCTAATAAGTTTACTAACCATATCTATTCTCAACAGCATGGCAGATTTCCTTCCTCCCGGGCTCCTGCTGGTTAGAATGACATCAGCGCCCCTCCCCCAGACAGCTGCCTGCAGCTCCCGGACACAGAGGATCTGTGTAAGTGGAACAGATCCTGTGATAGGAGGCATCGGCAGAGACAGGACTCCGCCGCAGCGGCTGACACTTGTTCTCCTCTGTGCACAGAGGGCTCCTCTTCCTTCAGGGCGGAGCACAGACAAACCACTGGCATGGGCCTATATTGAGGGAGGGGCCTGTAGCTGCAGCTCCAATAGCCCCTATGTTAATCCGGCCCTGAGTTCAGCACGCCCCTAAAATCAAGGAGCAACACATACAACCAGATGAGGGTTTTTACTTTAATTCTGCATAGTAATCTTCTCACTGGTGGTTTCTCAAGGAGACCATACAATATACAATCTGATTTTACCATATTTAGAATCAAAATTCTCATTGCATTTGTTATGCAACTGATTTGAAACAAATTAAATGGATTGTTGCGATGTGTACTACTGTTACATGTAAAGGAGATTGTACAGATTGTACAGTGTATGGATGACTTTAAGGAGCCCTACAGAGACGTCGTGCAGCCTAGCCCCACCAGGCCACCGGGATGCTGAGTATTTATGGTCAGAAGGGTCCTTCTGGGCAAGTGTGAAGGCACTTCCTGCAGGCCCTAGTTGACATTCCTCTGGTCACCCAGCGTGGCAGACTGTCTGGCCTGTTTACCTAGGAGGCTGATTTAAATTGGACAGTGTCGGGTCCTGGGGTGTTACTAGCACTGCAAACAAAATAAAGTTTACCATTAATCCTCTGTCAGCCCTGAAGAGACAGAAACAAAGAGATTTTCAGATTAACGAGGGTGTAAATCTCTCCCGAATCCATTTAATTGCAGCTTTCTCTATAAAAGCCCCTTGAAAAAGTAAATAGCTAAATTGGTAAAAATTTCCCATAAAACCTTACTCCATAGAAGCCATGGTTTCCATACACTGCACTGATGATGGCCACAGAGCTTGAAACACCTGTATTTGGTTCGGGATATTATTATTATTATAAAAAGGTAGCACTAAAGAAACACACTTGAGTTTTTATTTGTGCTGATTGTAGGGAGGCCAGCTTCGCTGAGCTGGGTTTATATAGCGCCAGCAGTTTGCACAGTGCTTTACAATGTTAGGGCAGACAGTACAGTTACAATACAATTCAATACAGGAGGAATCAGCGAGCCCTGCTCGTTAGAGCTTACAATCTAAGAGGGAGGGTCAAGTAATATAAAAGGTAATAATCTTGGGGGATGAGCTGATGAAGAAAATAAAAGAACAGTTGCTAGGTGGGGGCAGGATTGGCTTCTCCGAGGAGAAACATTTTCATGGATCACCTAAAGGTGGATAGAATTGGAGATAGTCGGACAGATTGGGGTAGGAAATTCCAAAGGATGGGAGAGGCTCAGGAGAAGTCCTGGTCGCGAATATGGGAGGAGGTGACAAGGGAACTAGAGAGCAGGAGGTCTTGGGAGGAACGAAGAGGATGATTTGGTTGGTATTTTGAGAATAGGCTAGTGATGTAGCTGGGGGCAGAGTTGTGGATGGCTTTGTAAGTTATTGTTAGTATTTTTAATTTAATTTGTTGGGTGAGCAGAAGCCAATGGAGGGATTGGCAGAGAGGGGTAGCAGATGCTGAGCGGTTGGGAAGGTGGATAAGTCTGGCAGCAGCATTCATGATAGCCTGAAGGGAGGATAGTCTATTTAAAGGTAATCCAATTAGGAGGGAGTTGCAGTATTCGAGGTGAGAGATGACCAGGGAGTGAATCAGGAGCATTGTGGTTTCATTGGTTAGAAAGGGACTTATTTTGGAGATGTTGCGGAGGTTGAGGTGGCAAGTCTTGGAAAGTGATTGGATGTGGGGCTGAAACGAGAGTTCAGAATCCAGGGTAACACCTAGCACCCTGACATGTGGGGACGGGTGGATGGTTGTGCCATTGCTCTTGACAAAGAAGTCAGGGGAAGAGGCACGTGGGGAAGGAAATATTATGAGCTCGGTTTTGGACAAATTGAGTTTGAGGAAGTGGTGTGACATCCAGGCTGATATGTCTGTTAGTAAGTTAGTGATGCGTGAGGAGACTGATGGAGTGAGCTGAGGGGTAGAGAGATAGATTTGTGTGTCGTCAGCGTAGAAATTATATTGAAAGCCATGGGCGTCTATCAGCTGATCCAAGGAGGAGTTGTAGATTAAAAATAGGAGAGGTCCAAGAACAGAACCTTGGGGGACCCTGACGGAGAAAGGAAGAGGAGTGGAGGAAGTCAAATTGCAAGTGACACTGAAGGTGCGTTGGGATAGGTAGGATGAGAGCCAGTGAAGAGCACAGTCATGGAAAGCAAAGGAGTAAAGTTTTTTGAGGAGGAGGGGGTGGTCAACTGTATCAAAGGCAGACGAAAGGTCCAGAAGTAGGAGTACAGAATAGTGTCCATTGCTTTTTGCTGTTAGTAAGTCATTTGTCAGTTTTTAAAAAAAACTGTTTCAATGGAGTGTTGAGGGCAAAGTCCAGACTGAAGGGAATCAAGAAGGTTATTTCTAATGAGGTGGTCACTGAGTTGGATGTAGACCAGGCATTCAAGGAGTTTAGCGGAAAAGGGGAGCAGGGAAATAGGACGTAGACTGTTAAGATTGGTAGGGTCCAAAGACAGCTTTTTAAGTATGGGGTGAGCGTTGGAAATGAGTTTAGGAACCTCGCCTATAGTAGCAGCATTGAATAAATGGCTCTGTAATATTATCTGTCGGTGGTTCTGGATGTGCATTGGGCCAATGAGGTGTACAAAAATGATTTGCATGGCTCCGCCCTCTGTCCTGAAATGAGGAATAATCCTCTGACTTTCGGGATATGTGATGAGGTGATTGTAGCCGTATTAGTGCACTTGCGACAGAAACAATTGAGTACTGTCCGTGATACTTTTTTTATTTGCACTAACATACAGTTTTTCAGGACAAACATTCGGGGTGTACCCCCCTTCTTCAAGGTCCAAGCAGTACTAATGCACAAAGTTTTAGCAGAATGGTAAAGTGAGACAATCTCTGAGGGAAAACATCTGTATGTGTTTTTTCTATTTTCCCCATATGATCAGGATCCACCCAGGAACCTGGACCAGCACCTAGCTCAGCCTCTCAGCAAGCCACTGAGAGCCTGAGCCAGCCGGTTACGTCCCCTACACAGAGCATATAAAAGAGAGAGAGGAGCGCCACTAAGTAAAATCATTTATTCACCAATATAAAAACAAAGTATCAACTTACATTTAGGAGCGGTATATAGAACAGACAGATGTGATTCCTGATAGAAGAGGGGGAAGGGAACAGTCAGTGATTCCCCGGGGATGCCTCCAAACACGACGCAGTCTGGCGGGGAGGCCAGGACGGTACACAGCCTGTCTCTGCGGGAGGGCGGAGCGGCAGCCCAGGAAGCCGCTGGCAATGTTGTCAAAGAGGAGAAAAAACACAACGCGTTTCTGAGCATGCGCAGGGTCTGTACGGCACATGCGCGCTCCTTTATCAAGTGTAGAGTAGGGAAAACAGTGAAGAGCTATTTATAGCAGATCAAAGGTAATGGGTGGACGTTCACAGCTGATTGTATCACAGCTGATTGTATCAATGCAGGTAATGGGTGTACGTTCACAGCTGATTGTATCAATGCCGGAGTGTCAATATATAAACCACGGACAATAGCAATGTTATATAACAAGGCCAGAGCACATATCTGTATCTTTATGAGCAAGCTGGATGTCTGATAAAAGAAAGCTGGGGAAAAAAATTATTACTAGAGAACTATATATCTAAAAAGGGTGAATGATTAAAAGAAGATGTGTCTCAAGAGTATATATATGCATATATATCAAAGCATTTATGATAAACTATCATAGAAGTATTATAAAAATATATTATGAAGACATGATCACAAGGTAAACTGGATAATGAAAATAAAGGGGGGGGGGGTTTCAAAAAATGTAAAAGTTAATTAAAAATTGCATGAAAATAATTATTATATGACAATGTAAAAAATAAAAATTAAATAAAAAAAATGGATGATAAAAGAAAAAGGATATATATATATGTGTAGAAAAATATATAAAAAAAATAAAAAATAAAAAAAAAATTTAAAAAAAATTGGAAAAATAATAATGAAAAAAATAATAATAAAAAAATATAAAAAAATTATGAAAAAAATTGAAACAAAAGTAAAAATAAAGGATTATTGCTATACATGATACATACAATATGCTGGATGTCACACCCCTGAATGATTGGTGCAACAATTAAAACAAAAGGTAAAATATATTGGATTGCGACTTATGGAGCACCCATAATCGCATACAAATGATATGTGCAAGAAATGCGTGAATAACATTATTAGATAGCCAATGGTAAGTAAACCAGCTAAACAAAGGTAAATGCAAGAATTCTACACAGAGCATGGGGGGGGGCAGAGCAGAGAGCTGGTGACTGTCAGTCACCAGCTCTCTGCTCACGGAGCTCTGAGAACTGAGCGACCGCTCGGTTCTCAGTTTTATAGCCAGCAGGGGAGGTAAGTATGATTTCTAAAAAAAAAAAAAAAAAATAAACCCAAACTTCTCTTTTAAAAGAGAAGTATGTTTTAATTTTTTTCAAAATCATACTTACCTAGATGGATGCAGCATCGGACTGATGCTGAATCTGTCCCCCTCAGCTCTAAGACTGAGAACAGGGCGATCAAAACACTGCGGATTGCTCAGTACTTAGGACTGTCAGTCACCACTATCTGCTCTGCCCCCCCTCGCTCACTGGAGCGCTGGGCTGTGGATGGGGCAGGATCTGCTGGCTCAGGCTCTCAGCAGCTCGCTGAGAGGCTTAGCTGGGTGCCAGTCCAGCCATGTGGGCGGATCCCAACTTCATTGCCATGATCTTGCCCAAGCCTGGACCAGCTCTGTGATGTCAGCGGACAGGGGACTTCAGCCCGCAGCCTGCTGAAAACGAGTCACAGAAACCAGTGGCGGCTGGTGGTAAATATCTGGGGGGGGAGCGGCAAACATTGCACCCACAAACACGTGACCCCCCCCGTTTGGTCGGACAGACGGTTTCCAGTCCGGCACTTACCCCATCTATGGTGCGGGCGACAGGCAGCGGCTTCCCCTTGCTTCTCATCCTCAGCATCACGGTGTTTCCTCCCTCCTCCTCCTAGGCCAATTGGAACGCTGCTCCTTTCGGCCAATCGGGAAATGTGTCTCACGACCTGCTCCCTGATTGGCCGGGAGGAGACTCAGTGTGAAAATAGCAAATATTCATTCGCTATTGTCACACAACGCAGGGCGCCCCGAGCCCGCCCTTTTCTTTAAAGCCTATTAGAGCCTCTGGCTCAAATCATGTGTTTCAAAAAAAAAAAAAACGCTAATTGGAATCCATGCGTCCAGCACCTTGCATGTAGATTAGTGGGCCAGACGCATGGATGGGGGGGGTGGGGGCGCCGCCTGTACGGACGGGCCGCCACTGACAGGAACTATACTCCTGTGATGCACAGGAGAAGTAAAGCCAAACAAGCTTTCCCCCGTACTTCTCCTTTAATGATTACACTGCGGCAATAATTTGTGCCCCTTAATTCTGCCTGGAGTTTGACTTTAAATCCTCTCAATGTTTCTAACATCTGTTATATACTTATGCTGGTACCTGAATACAGTAATTCTGGTTCACATATGTGAAGTTCATAACCGTGACTAGCGACTATTGTAAGTCATATTCCCCTGTACCTTGTCATGTTCTATCAGAAATACAAAGATGATGTCTCAGAAAAAGGTTATAAAACAGCTATGAGGTGTCTGGCCAGACCGCATACCGAGGATCCCTCCGGATCAGCAGAATGGATGATATAATAATAATATAACACAATACAAACATGCTCAGCTCATGATAGATACAGACAGTACACTTCTCCTACCTGGTTGCTCAGGGAGGGGGGCAGATACAGACAGTACACTTCTCCTACCTGGTTGCTCAGGGAGATGGGCAGATACAGACAGTACACTTCTCCTACCTGGTTGCTCAGTTTGGGGGGCAGATACAGACAGTACACTTCTCCTACCTGGTTGCTCAGTTTGGGGGGCAGATACAGACAGTACACTTCTCCTACCTGGTTGCTCGGGGAGGGGGGCAGATATAGACAGTACACTTCTCCTACCTGGTTGCTCAGGGAGGGGGGCAGATACAGACAGTACACTTCTCCTACCTGGTTGCTCAGTTTGGGGGGCAGATACAGACAGTACACTTCTCCTACCTGGTTGCTCGGGGAGGGGGGCAGATATAGACAGTACACTTCTCCTACCTGGTTGCTCAGGGAGGGGGGCAGATACAGACAGTACACTTCTCCTACCTGGTTGCTCGGGGAGGGGGGCAGATATAGACAGTACACTTCTCCTACCTGGTTGCTCGGGGAGGGGGGCAGATATAGACAGTACACTTCTCCTACCTGGTTGCTCAGGGAGGGGGGCAGATATAGACAGTACACTTCTCCTACCTGGTTGCTCAGGGAGGGGGGCAGATATAGACAGTACACTTCTCCTGCCTGCACAGGTCACAGGCCCAGCAAATCAAATTCTTCAGATATAAAATGATTGTGATACCAGTATAACAACCACCCTTATAATGATGAGGACAATTACCAACGCAGGTTCCCTGTTCTTTTCCCAGGAGAAGAAACCAACACCCCTGCCAATGTTGCCAACCTACCAGTTTGAAATTTACTGACATGACACCCAAAATTTACTGGCACAGCCAAATTATTACTGCCATTTCCAAAAGTTACAAAATTGCAGTTTTAAGTGCAAATTTCTGTATTTTGGCTACAAACAAGTACAATATGCAATCAGCAATGTGATTTAGGGTAGAAATTACGGCAAAAAACATATTTCTTATTTTATTTTCGATATAATAAATAAGTTGCTAAGGGACAGGACAGTCTCTCTCCATGCCAGTTAAGTCCCCTCCAGTCCCCTCTAGTCTAAACAGCACTGACAGTCCCGCTCCCGGTTTGCCTTGCTCCTGTCCCACACAAGAGGCTCTGGCGGCTCGGCTCAGCTCCCTTGCACTATGACATCACATGAGATGTTCAGGTACCGCCTTCGCCAGATCCACCCCCTGCTCGCCCCGCCCTAACACACTGTAGCAGGCACTCAAATGGTTTGGTCGGCTCCAGGCCGGAACTGCAGAGCCGAGCATCACGGCCATATTTTTTACTGGCAACCTTTTGCTGTCACTGGCATTTACAGGCAGGAGAAAAGTGCCCGTTTTTTTAACTGGCTGCCAGTAAAAATACTGACGGTTGGCAACACTAACATCATCTCCTGATTGTGAATCGGTATATGGGCAATTTCCTGGGTACAGCAGGGTCTTTCTATACAGGTTCAGAGTTTTGTTAGAAAATTATTGTTTTTACAAAAAGTCTTTCAATTTTCCAAAAGTTAATGGGTACACATTGATGATTGTTCCTGACCGTAGTGAGCAGAAAAATCAAAGGCAATAGGAAGAAATTGTTTCTCGTTTGTTATCTAAACAAAATTCTGTTAGGGCTCATTCACATGGGCAGCCGAGGGGAGGAAAAGCTGGCAGCTGAGCTGCAGTTTTACCACCTCCCCCTTCCACCGCTCCCCACTTGAACAAGGAGATGGAGTCGCTCAGGAGTGAACACAGTGTACACAGTAGTGCCACCACATGTGACCCATTCAAATGAATAGGGCCATTCTATGACCACCCTGCAACTGCATGCAATGCACATGGTTGTGACAGGATGGATTGGCATTTTGCCTCCTCACTGCCTGTCAAAGCCCACTGAAAAGTGATCCACCTCGTATCTGAATGAGTTTTTAAAGAATGGGTTCACTTTTACAAAAAATAAAAAATAAATGCACTTTTTTTTGCAGGTATAAAAAATTTACATTTTTTGTGGGACCTGTAAAGCATTGCATCCACAATTGGCAGATCACAGGTGTAATCAGGGCTGGTGCAAGGATTTTTGACACCCTAGACGAAACCTCATTTTGCCCCCACCTGGCTCCACCCCCTTTTACCTGCCCATGTAAGTCCCACATTTTTAATGAAGTGTCCATCAAATGCAGCACACCAGCGCCCATCAAATGCAGCCTCACCAGCACCCATCAATGCAACCTCACCAGTGTCCATCAATGCAGCCTCACCACTGTCCATCAATGCAGCCTCACCAGTGTTCATCAATGCAGCCTCACCAGTGTCCATCAATGCAGCCTCACCAGCGCCCATCAAATGCAGCCTCACCAACGCCCATCAAATGCAGCCTCACCAGCACCCATCAAATACAGCCTACCAGCGCCCATCAATGCAGCCTCACCAGCACCCATCAAATACAGCCTACCAGTACCCATCAATGCAGCCTACCAGTGCCCATCAATGCAGCCTCACCAGTGTCCATCAATGCAGCCTCACCAGTGCCCATCAATGCAGCCTACCAGCGCCCATCAAATGCAGCCTCACCAGCACCCATCAATGCAGCCTCACAAGCGCCCATCAAATGCAGTCTACCAGCGCCCATCAAATGCAGCCTACCAGCGCCCATCAATGCAGCCTCAGCAGTGTTCATCAATGCAGCCTCACCAGCACCAATCAATGTAGCCTCACCAGTGTCCATCAATGCAGCCTCACCTGCTCCCATCAAATGTAGCCTCACCAGCGCCCATCAAATGCAGCCTACCAGTGCCCATCAATGAATGTTTGCTTGCTTCCATTAATTCGGGGAGTCGGGACACAGACACAGTCCTCCGCCACCGCTGTGGCTCTGACTCTATGTGCGAACAGAGAGGCGGCTGCCTGCTGATGCTGGGACTTAGTTGCTTGCTGCAGAGAAAAGAGAGTAGGAACCCCAGTGGTTGGGCGCCCTAGGCAGCAGGGCGCCCTAGGCGGCTGCATAGTTTGCCTAGTGGTAGCACCGGCCCTGGGTGTAATGCCAGGGTCCTGCAGTCTGTCTGTGTAGCTCTCTTTCAGTACCTCCGATATGGGAAGGCAGTTACACTCTGACAGGCAGCTCAATTAACTACCTAGAGAACTCAACAGTGCCCCAGTAGTTCATTGAGAATTACAAACCATCAGCTGCAAATGAAGTCAGGACTTGTAGCTTTCCTATTCACAGAACACTGTGAACAGATGATGCGCTGGTGGCTCCTCCTCTTTTCCGAGTGCCCTGTCGGAAAAGCGCTCTCCTTCGAGACACCCGTGCGGGCACGCTCCCGAGTCCTGCTGCTGCTGCATATATTGACACAGATAGCAGGACTCAGCCCCGCCCCCAGCGCCCACGTCATTGGATTTGATTGAGAGCAGATGGAGCCAATGGCTGCGCTACTATCAATCTATCCAATCAGGACACGAGACACTGGCCGGAGCTGGTGTGCTCCTTCCCATCGCGGGAATTACGGGGCTCAGGTAAGTAAAAGGGGGGCTGTTGCATGACAGAAGGGTTTTCACCTTAATGCATAGAATGCAAACCTCGAGGGTTTACAACCCATTTAAGGTCTCCAGGCTCAGCTGCACTAAGGAAGATCTGACGGGGACCAGCCCCCCTCCTGCCCTTACCTCCATTGAAAGAAGTTATTTCACTGATTGTACTGCCTATGATGCAATCTATGACTGGAGGAGAGAATCGTGTGACTGATCAGACTCTCCCCCATTCACAGATTTTGTTGCATGCAGTGCAATCAGTGAAACCACTTTTTCCAGAGGAGGAGGAGGAGAGGGCAGGACAGGGCATGTCCCAATTGGATCATCTTTAGTGCAGCTGAGCCTGGAGACCTAAATCTGTTAACTGTTGCTGGGCCAAAAGTTTAGCAGGAAGAGGACAGGGTGGCAGGAAGAGGACAGGGCGGCAGGAAGAGGACAGGGCGCAGGGCGGCAGGAAGAGGACAGGGCGGCAGGAAGAGGACAGGGCGCAGGGCGGCAGGAAGAGGACAGGGCGGCAGGAAGAGGACAGGGCAGCAGGAAGAGGACAGGCATCCCTGCAGTCAGGAGTTCTACAGAATCCAGCAGCCTACACTTACTTCATTACAGGTAAGTAATGTAATTAAAGCTATAGGAAATTTGTTTTTGTTTTTTTTGTTTTTTAAGCTAAACCTGTTTTACTGTGATCTTCAGTCAGGAAAATTTGAACTTAATGTGATGTACATGTCCTAGGAAAAGTTAAACATAAAGAGGAACTGCAGTCTGCTCACATAATTTGTAATATAAACATCCTTGCCATTCTCAGGCTTCCCTCCAACCACTTTTCATATTATTTTATACAGGTATATACTGTGATTCTGTACTTGCCAAATATGCTGCAGAAATCTCCCTCCACTGAGTCTGGCTGCAGCCATTTTAACTGTGGGCAGCTGAAGCTGCTGCCTGTTCACTTCACTTCCTGGATTTGCACAGACACACAGAGGCACACCTCCAGCTCTGCAGCTCTTACTGGCCCTCTTATGACTTTTCCCCCCTCCCTTCCTGGCAAACTCTCTCTCTCTCTGTCGAGAGAGAGAGAGTGAGAGAGAGGGCTGTGCATGATGTCATAAGCCTAGGCTAATGACCAGACAAGAAACAGAAAGTGGGCTGTATAAGGGATTTACAGTATTGGCAGAAAAAAAAAAGTTTTACTATCCAAAGTTAAAACAACAACAAGGGCAGAAGATTTAATAGATGGAAAGATGAAAAAATTGGTCTGCTTTAAGGTAGTTGTAAAGGCTTGAAGTTTTTTTTACCTTCATACATGCATTCTATGAGGTAAAAAATGTAAAAAGGTAAAAAAAAAAAAACTCCTCTGTACAGCAGCCCCATCAGCCCACTCTAATACTTACCTGAGCCCTTCCTCCAGCGATGTGCACGAGAGCCTCGGCTCTCTGGGAACTCTCCCTACTCATTGGTTAAGACAGCAGTGGAAGCCATTGGCTGTCAATCACAGCCAGTGAGCCAATGAGGAGAGATAGGGGGTGGGGCCAAGCCACGGCTTTGTGTGCGTGAATGGAGACGCAGAGCAGCTGCTAGGGAGTGCGCCTGTTTGGGTGCCCCAAGCAAGCTACTTGTTTTGGGGGGGCACATGGCAGGAGGGAGGGGCCAAGAGCCCCGATGAGGGACCCGAGAAGAGGAGGATCGGGGATCCTCTGTGCAAAACCACCACAGAGCAGGTAAGTATAACATGTTTGGGTTTTTTTTGTTTTTTTTAAAGAAAGCCTTTACCATCATCATCATATCAGTAATACGTTCTCTGACCCCATTGTATACAATCTGTGATTGTTACATTTTGTTCATTTTTAGAGCCCCGTCTATGTCTTCTTATATGTTGTTGATTGGAATATCAGTTATTTTTATTGTTAATCAGCTCTTCCTACTTTCTGTTATAAAAAAAAAAAAATAAATGAGCTGTTCCAAAAATTTCCTGTTTCTTATTTCCAGATATCTTTTAATTTGATCTTCTTATTAGTCTTTGATTGAATTAGAGGTCAGTCAGACTGTAACTCAATGGGATTTTCAACAGCACTGATCAAATTTATTTGACTTTTTGTATCAAAAGTTCAATTGCATTTGGATTAAACTGAAACTTTTCCAGGCTACAGAAGGGTAGCAGGGGGAGAAGGGGGAGAAGGGGGGAGGGGGCACATCATTTAATGGTCACAGAGAAAGGCAAGGGGTGAAAACCTGTGTCTGCAATCTACAAAAGAACAAATGAAGACAGAATTCTACCAGAAAATGTGGATTTTTGTTAATTGCAAAAGGGAAAAATAGGGGAAATCTATCAGAGAGTAGAGCTGCACGATTAATCATTCAGAATCGAGATTGCAATCTTTTTCCCCTCATGGTCTTGACAAAGCATTTTCCCGATTCTTTCTATGCAGAGAATTCTCTGCTGAAGCCGACAGCTGTCAAAAATAACAAAACAAAAACAAAAAAAAGGCAGTTTTACAACATTCCTCAGCTACAGAGCTATCTATAAACATTGTATCATTTTTTTCCTTTAGATCAAAGGAATGAACTTCGGTCTGTAAATGAGGGAGGTTTAACAATTTAAAGCGGAGTTCCGCCAATTTAATTTTTTAAGTCAGCAGCTACAAATACTGCAGCTGCTGACTTTTAAAATATGGACACTTACCTGTCCAGGGCACCCGCGATGTTGGCACCCGAATCCGATCTGTCCCTTGGCTCTCGGGTGCTACCATCTTCGGTAAGGGGATCAGGAAGTGAAGTCTTGTGGCTTCACTTTCTGGTTCCCTACTGCGCATGGGCGACTCGCGCTGCACATTCCCACTGGTCCCTGCTGTCTCCTAGGACCCGTGTGTCTCCCAGTAGCGTGGGGGGGGACCGGAAGTGGCGTAGATACCCGTGGGTAGCGCAGGTATCTATGCCCGGAAGTGGGAACAAAATACCTGTATTAGACAGGTATCTACTCCCCCTCCCCTCTGAAAGGTGCCAAATGTGACACCGGAGGGGGGAGGGTATCCGAAAAGCGGAAGTTCCATTTTTGGGTGGAAATCCGCTTTAAACAGTAAACCTTTTTCTGACACTTGTTGGTTTCAAGTTAAAATCATTATTTTTTTGCTAGAAAAATACTTAGCACCCCCAAACATTATATCATTTTTTTCTTTTAGCAGAGACCCCAGATAATAAAATGGTGGTTGTTGCAATATTTTATGTCACACTGTATTTGCACAGTGGTCTTTCAAATGCAATTTTTTTTGGAAAAAAATACACTTTAATGAATTAAAAAAACAAAAAACAGTAAAGTTAGCCCAAATTTTTGGTATAATATGAAAGATGATTACGCCGCGAGAATTGTGATCTTTATTCTAAGCAAAAAAAAATTGTGATTCTCATTTGGCCAGAATCGTCCAGCTCTATCAGAGAGTGTGAAAAATACAAAAATAAAGAATTAATTTTACTGGGGGAAATGCAGTTTGACTATACTGTATGAATGTGAAATGACAGCAGCATCAGCAAATCCTTTTCATGCAACTTTGTGCCACAAAAAAACATTCCCAAGCACCCCTGACCTGTCCTGTATAACACATCAGAGTTGTGGCCATCCTACTAAACGATTGCTCTATGTTTGTTAATACATTTTCTTTGCTCAGGAATCCTAAGATACTGACTTCAAATTCTCACAATATAAATGTACAGTATCTTCCCTACTATTCAGCAGCCAGCTATAAGATGCAGCCAGTAGGTGGAGCTCTTCCATGTCTGTGTGGGATTTATTCTTGATACATTGTAGCAGTTATTATTATTAATGTTATTATACAGGATTTATATATTATTATTATTATTATACAGGATTTATATATTATTATTATTATAAAACAGGATGTATATAGCGCCAACAGTTTGTGCAGCGCCTTACAACATGAGGGCAGTCGGTACAGTTACAATACGATTCAGTACAGGGGGAATCAGAGGGTCCTGCTTTTTAGAGCTTACAATCTAATTTACTTAGGCTGAATTCACACTGATTTGCCGTAAAATGCAGAGAAAACGGATGTACATTTCCATCCATTTATGTGCAATTTAATGCGTTGACCTGCGTTTTACATGTGTTGACCACTAGCTCTAATTAGGGCTAATTAACACTAGTGCCTTGATGTGCGTTTTAGTGCAGCTGTAAAACGCAGGTCAACGCAAGGCCACCTAAAAAAAAAAAAAAAATTGTTTTTTATGTGTCCTGTTCACACTGCAACATTACGTTGACCGGCGTTTTACAGCTGCGCTAAAACGCACATCAACGTACTAGTGTGAATTAGCTCATCACCAAAAAATCCACTTTGCATGGGGATTTTTTTTATTTATTTATTTATTTATTTTTTAACAAACTTTATGTGAAGTGTATAAAACATACACTTCATTCACTGCAATGTTGGGCAACGTAATGCTTGATATTGCAGTGCGATTTGGCCCAGTGCACTACAATAAATGTAGCATGTCTGCATTTTTTCACACATATTGAGATTTCTTTTGGTGGTATTTAGTCACCACTGGGGGGGTTTATGCTAAATAAATAAAAAAAAGACTGAAAAGTTTGAAAAAAAACAAAAACTTTTTCATAGTTTGTTATAAAAATTTGCAAACATGTAAATTTTCTCCTTCACTAATGTGCACTGATAAAGTTGCACTGATGGGCTCTGATAGGCTGTACTGATGGGAACTAATAAGGCGGCACTGATGGACATTGATTGGCACTGGTGGGCACTGATGAGGAGGCACTGATAGGGCTGCACTGATAGGTGGCACTGAGAGGCGGCACTAATAGGGGGCACTGATGGGCTCTGATAGGCAGCATTGATAGGTGACACTAATGAGGAGGCACTGATGGGCAATAATTGGCAGCACTGATGGGCACTGATTGGCAGCACTAGTGGGCAAAGATTGGCAGCACTGGTGGGACTGCACTGATAATCAGGACACTGATAATCAATGCCCTGATTATCAGTGTAGATGCCCCTTTTACAGAGGCCAGTTATCGGTTCTCTTCTCCTCTCCTCGTGCTGTCAGCATGAGGAAAGGAATGCTTGACCATTTGTCCAGAAGCGCATTTGTGAGGTCAGGCCCTGATGTTGGATGAGAAGGCCTGGCTCACAGTCTCTGCTCTAATTCATCCCAGAGGTGTTCTATCGGGTTGAGGTCAGGACTCTGTGGAAAAAGAGAGTAAATATTTCCAAGCCGAGGAGAAAGCTCTTCTTAGACACCTCTCACAGTAACAGGTGTTCCCTGGTAACAGGTGTTGATTGATTTCCCCTCACATCCTGTTCTGGTGACAATTGTAACATTGTACCTTTCCAATCACTTTCTGTCTTTGCGACAACCCAGGAGAAATAGAGAGGGTGAATCTCTCGAATGAAGACAGACAATCAAAACCTGACAGGGGTTCCAACTGTTGCCCTTTACATCCAATATTAGAAATAAGATAATAGAGATACACTTTAATTTTATTGCCATAAAAATATTCTTAGCAAAAAATTAAAAGAAGGAAAAAAAAGAAAATATATATATATCAATGGCTTTACTAAGGGGGGCCAGAGGGGGCCACACCCTCCCAACATTATACTGTGCCCCCCAATCAAAAGAAACAGACACTGGGAATGCAGGGGACAGGTATGGACTGAACCGTCGTATCGCTGGCTCCGGCTCTGCCTCCACCTCCTGACTACTCCCGGCCACTGGTTGCTAGAGCCTCCTGGCGTCTAGCCACAAGTGATGTCAGAATCGGCATTGATAGTTCTCTTTCCCCTCCTTCCTCTCTCGGGTGGGAGAGGAAACACAGCCGATCTGCTCCCCCTTCCCCTCTCCTGTGTGTGCTCTGCGGGAAGTGTGAGCTCGTTAACTTCACACTTGACTTCCCGTGGAGCACACACAGGAGAGGGGAGGGGGGAGCAGATCGGCTGTGTTTCCTCTCCCACCCCTGAGAGGAAGGAGGGGAAAGAGAACTATCAATGCCGACTCTCGGGCTCTGAGCTCAGCTGTTCCATGAGAGAGACACTCTCAGCTCAGAGCCGTGCTGGAAGGCAGACGGCATTCATGAGCACTGATAGGAGGCAGTAATGGGCACTGATAGGAGGCAGTAATGTGCACTAATAGGAGGCAGTAATGGGCACTGTTAGGAGGCAGTAATGAGCACTGATAGACAGCACTAATGGGCACTGATAGGAAGCAGTAATGGGCACTGTTAGGAGGCAGTAATGGGCACTGATAGATGGCACTAACGGGCACTGATAGGAGGCAGTAACGGGCACTGATAGGAGGCATTAATGAGCACTTATAGGAGGCACTAATGGGCACTGAGAGGAGGCACTAATGAGCACTGAGAGGAGGCACTAATGGGCACTGATAGGAGGCACTAATGGGCTCTGATAGGAAGCAGTAATGGGCACTAATAGGAGGCACCAATGAGCACTGATAGGAGGCAGCAATGAGCACTGATAGAAAGCACTAATGAGCACTGATAGGAGGCACTAATGGGCACTGATAGGAGTCACTAATGAGCACGGAGAGGAGGCAGTAATGGGCACTGATAGGAGGCACTAATGAGTACTGATAGGTGGCACTAATGGGCACTGATAGGAGGCACTAATGGGCACTGATAGGAGGCACTAATGAGCACTGATAGGAGGCACTAATGAGCACTGATATGAGGCACTAATGGGCATTGATAGGAAGCACTAATGGGCACTGACAGGAGGAACTAATGGGCACTGATAGGAGGCACTAATGAGCACTGATAGGCACTAATGGGCACTGATGGAGGCACATATGAGCACTGATAGGAGGCATTAATGAGCAATTATAGGTGGGATTGGTGAGCACTGATAGGAGATGCTAATGGGCACTGAGAGGCAGCATTATTGGGCACTGATATTCTGCACTGATGGGCTGCATTGATGAACACTGATAGGTGGCACTGATGGGCGTTGAACACTGATAGGCAGCAATGATGGCCACTGATAGGCTGCACTGATGAGAAGGCACTGATGGGCGGCACTGATGAGCACTGATAGGCAGCACTGATCAGCTTCACTGGTAGGCAGCATTGATGAGCAATGATTGGTGGCTCTCATGGGCGGCACTCATAGGCTGCACTGGTGGGCTCTGATAGGTGGCATTTATGAGCACTGATAGGCGGCACTGATAGGCAGCATTGATGGGCACTGATAGGCAGCATTGATGGGCACTGATAGGCTGCACTGATAGGCTGCATTGATGACCATTGATAGGCGCAACTGATGGGAATTGAGCACTGATAGGCAGCATTGATGGGCAATGATAGGCTGCACTGATGAGGAGGCACTGATAGGTGGCATTGATGAGCACTGATGGGCATTGAGCACTGATAGGCAGCACTGATAAGCTGCATTGATAGGCGGCATTAATGAGCATGTATGTTAGCCCAACATTAAAAGAACAGTTACACTCTTTGAATCTAAGTTGCCGCCTGCAGCTGCAATGTTCGGCTAGCATCTCTCCCTCTAACAAGACCTCTGGAGTGCATTCTATTCTTGAAAAAAAAAAAAAAAAAAAAAAAAATATATATATATATATATATATATATATATATAAAATTGCGTTTTATAGTTGCCCCCCTACTTTTGAACCTGCCCCCCCATGTGCCCCCCCCCAAATATAAAAGCTGGAGACGCCACTGATATATATACATAAATATATAAAAAAAAGATCTATATATCTATATATATATATATATATATATATATAGATCTATATATATAGATAGATATAAATATCTATCTATATTTATATCTATCTATATATCTATATATATCTATATATCTATATATATATATAGATATATATATATATATATATATATATCTATATATATATATGAAACAATACACATAGATTGCCTGTTTAACCATCCTGTTAGCGGTTAACCTGCCCGGCTGAGGGCACCGGCTAATGAAACCGGTCATTAGCACTTAACCGCCCCATAAATAAATGATTGGCTCCATTCCATTACCATGGGCGGCCCCTCTCCCGCTAATTAATAATGATGGTGAGGAGGGAGATTCCTGCGTACACTCGATTTGGCCCCTCGTTTAATTAAATTATCCTATAATGAAATCTCCCCCTAATGAATCTCCTGCTGAATAATGGATGACGAGCTGGAGCTGTGCTGGGAACCTCATCTATAATGCATTAACGCCACTAAACCCTTCCAGTTTAGTTGGTCTCATCCGCCATAAGTTCATCATGAGCAGAAGTGCGGTCATTTTTACCTTCCCGGAAAGGAAAAGGTCAAACGTGTGACATGAAAAGACAGCTGTATGTGGAGGGTCCACTCCTTGTCCGGGGGGCTATTTCCCTCCCAAGATTAGAATTTATTCCACTCTGACGATGCATAACAGCAAATTACTACATTGTGGAAACACTTACTAAATACATTGTTACTTCATGACAGTACAGGACCTTGGAGAACCATGGGGAATGCTCAGAACTTGTATGCAGTCACAGGGGAACTGTAGACACAGACAATACTGAGACTGTCTCATACAGATAAATCTCCCAACTAATAAGCAAAATGTTAACATTTTCCAATGATCATCAAAGACACTTGTTCTCTGAACAGCACTGCGCTATATATCAGAGCTATATAAATGTGTAGTAATAATAGTGTGTGACTGTGGGGGAGGGGACATTAGAGTGTCAATTTTTGTTTATTAAAAAATCATACAAACATACAGCTTACTAATAAAAACATATTTACATAAAAATAAACAACAACTAAACAAAAACAAGCCTGCGTACATCAGCAAGTAAAGAAAAACGTTTCCTGACAAGATAACATAGAAAGAAACATATTTTAATGACATCAAAAAAGAGACTACAAACCCCAAACCTCAACGTAAACACAATCCAGGCTAAGAAACATTTTGAGACTTAATCGCCATCAGGATGCGATTCCAAAACCCCCCCTTAACCCCTCCCCCCACATCATTCACCCCAACTTCCACATCATTTACCTTGCATTCTGCACCAGTCACTCTCATTCCCTCCCCCCCCCCCCCACCATCATCCAATACATCCCTCACTCCACCCCTCAGTGTCTGCTGACTTCCAGCTGCACTTCGGCCACGCCGAGGAGGAGGGTTTGGCACCACCATACACGCTGGTCCAGCACCCTCCACTGCCTTCAATACACTAGGAGAAACAATAGGTGCTGACACAGACTTGACAACCACACTTTCTGACACTGACTGGAGAACCACAGACTGGGGGGACACTGACACCACAGATGGCCTCACAGACACAGATTTTGACGGGTCCGAGACACTAGGATCCCCTGGTTCAACCTCCGCCAACCCAGGCTCTTCTCTATCCAGACGGAAGAATTCCTCCACTAGCTCTGGCTTATTGTGCAAAGCCTCAGGGTACCGGCTATAAGGATGACCAACCTTATCACATAGGTTACATTTATTGATGTTACAGTCCCTCGCCAGATGCCCCAGTTCCTGACACAAAGAGCATTTCTGTTCTGGACAGTTAGAGGAGAGATGTCCCTTGACTCCACATTTATGGCACAGCTTAGGTTGACCAGGGTAAAAGACGTTAATCCTATCTCTACCAATAAAGGCAGAGGAGGGCAAATGCTTGACCACATTCCCATACACACTCAACCTTATTGACACTGACCACCCACCCGTCCAGATTCCTCTATCATCCACAATCTTTTTTAGGGAACACAACGTTTCACCAAACCTCCTCAACCAGACCCAAAAATCCTCAGGGAGTATAGACTCATTCCTTGTCAGGATAGTCAAATTTTTTATCAAGGGCTGACGTGAGATTACCTTAGGGGCAAGCCCCTTCCAGTCTGGCTGGCCCCTATACACATGCTCAAACCATTCCCAAAACAGATCCAGCGATTCTGGATGCACAAATGACAAATCACAAATCACATTCAAAGGAACCAGCCGGACTGATAAGAGCATAAATATCCTCCGCCTTAAATCCCATGGCTAGGATCTTATCGACAACCACCCTCCTGATAGGTGGAATACCTCCTCCTTCCCACCTGAGCTGTACCACATTCTTGTGTTTAATAGAAGGTGCATTAGGTGAAAGTCGCATAACTGGCTCCCTTCCACCACCAGCAGCATGACTTTGTCCTAACACAGCCTTAGCATAATTCCTAACTGGGACAGATGACACATTAACTGGCTGCATAGGAATATTAACTAGCTGCATAGGAACCCCTGAAATCTGGTTTGGTAAATTACCCACCACTTGATCCTCCCTCCTCCCCACCAGCTCAGCAGTCCCGCTCACCAGAGTCCCAGAAGTACAAAAGTTACCAGCAGTCCCATCATCAAGTAAAGTATTCTGTTTAGCAAAAACACCAGCTGTTTCAGCATTTATACAGCCCTCCTGCTCTTCAGTTTCAATGTTCAAGTAACATTCCTGCTCTGCACTGTTAGTGTCCATGTGGGACTCCTCGCAGCCAGCAGAAACTTCTCTGTCTGGATACATGCCATCTCATCCTGCATTCCCTGCTGATTGCAAGGATCTGTTGGCAGGTGCGATCTCAGGAAAGTCCTCCACACACTGAAAGAGATTTTCAGCAAGCACTCCTTTACCAAGATCTTCACCTTATAAGTCGGTGCCACTCAAGAGAGATTCCATTTCTGTAATGGTCTGCAGCAATCCACCATTTTCCTCAACCTCCTCCTGAGATGACCCAGGCTGCTGGAGGGAGGGGGGCAGATACTGACTCAAACACATCAGATCCTGAGACAGGGGTAGTACTGGGGCCACCATGTGAAGCCACTTCCTTACCCCCATCCATACTGTTGCCGTTGCTCTGGCATCCACCCTCTGGCTGGTACTGGCACAGGCACTTTCCTTTATCTGTTGGAATCTCTCCTCATTCTCACACTTTTCTCTGAACACACCACTGCTTCTCCTCCTTCAGAGAAGCAACTAGCTTCTCCTGCTTTTTCAATGCCTCCTCCAGAGACTTCAGTTTGGAGACTTCCCTCTTACGGTTTCCAGACTTACTATGCAGGGATTTCTTTTTACTGAGATCTTCTTTCATGACAGCAAGTTTCTGTTCCTCCTTAGCAATGCAGCAAAGTCTGTTCACCACTCTATCATGGAGGACTAGTAAGGACTCCTCTTGCATAGGGACAGGCCCAGGATCCATTGCAGCTTGAGAACATGGAGTAGGCCTCAGAGCCTCTGGAGAGCCTCCACCTTGGTCTCCCCCCCACCCACTGCATGGTGGTTGGGGGAGAGGCCTGCAGGACAGGCCCAGGGTTGATGTTTCCTCCAGCTGAGACCAAAGCAGAGTGAGCCAACAGCACCTTTGCAAAACAGCACCACCTGGTGGAGAAACTCCTCTGGTGCAGAGCCTGATGTGACAGGCTCAGTGTTCTCTGTACAACACTTCAGTATATGTCAGAGCTATATACAATAAATAACAATTATTATATTGTGTGACTGAGCTGAACAGCAATATTTATAACACAAATGATAGATGGATACATTAGATAGATAGATAGATAGATAGATAGATAGATAGATAGATAGATAGATAGATAGATGTGGATAATGAATGATCTGTCACATGACCCCTGCGGTCAGGGAAGGGTAGCAGGGAGATACATTACACTGTACACATTAATAGATTATAGATGGGTGCTATACCAGGGACAAGTAGAAAATGCATTATCCATAGTTACACTCAGCCACCCTTACATCAACGTTCATTTCTGTATATACTCCAGTGAAAATATAAATGTCTCTCTTCTCTTCTTTTGCCTGATCTCTTGGTTGTGTAACCTATTTCACTACCAAACTAAGAAAGGAAATTAAATAATTTTTAGTGCTACTAAATTTAAGTATTAAAGTCCGTCTGCAAAGGTTATTTTATTCTGCTGTTCGGAAGATCTATTCTTGCAGTCAGAGTCGGATAAATGAGCGAAGGTCACCTACCGCACAGTCACATGGAACGCTTCACAGGAACTCCCCAACTTCAAAGTACTCTACTATGAACTGTATCAATATTATGATACTAAGATATTTAAGGAGAACCCAAATACAATTATTATTTATTTAAACAAAAAAAAAATGTAAAAAAGAAAAACGGGAACAAAAGTGGTGTTGGTTGGTCTTACTGACCAATCAGGTTTCACAAAAAAAAAAAAAGGAAAAGATCTGATTGGTCACTGCTGGTACCAATCCCACCATTGTTCTTTGCTCTATTAAATCCCCCAAATTTCTGTATTGCATGACCTCAGCTTTTCTCTGATTCCCCTCCAGGAATGGTCATATACAGAAAATTCACAATTCCCTATACAGTGCTGTGAAAAAGTATTTGCCCCCTTCTTGATTTTTTTTTTTTTTTTTTTTTTTGCGCATTTGTCACACTCAAATGATTCAGATCATCAAACATATGTTAATATTACACAAAGATAACCCGAATAAATACAAGTTTTTAAATGACGATTTCATTCATTAAGGGAAAAAAGCTGTCCAAACCTGCCTGGCCCAGTGTGAAAAAGTAATTGCCCCTAAACCTAATAACTGGTTAGGCCACCCTTTGGCAGCAACAACTGCAATCAAGCGTTTGCGATAATTGGCAATGAGTCTTACACATCGCTGTGGAGGAATTTTGACGCACTCTTCCTTGCAAAATTGTTTTCATTCAGCCACATTGGAGGGTTTTCCAGCAAGAACGGCCTGTGTAAGGTCATGCCGCAGCATCTCAATTGGATTTAAGTCTGGGCTTTAACTAGGTGTAATTTTCTTATCCCTCCACTGGAGGCTCTGACATCTCTCTGGTAATGTTCTTTTCCTGTAATGTCTTTATCCCTCCACTGGAGGCTCCGACATTTCTCCTGCTATTCTTATCTTTCCATTGGGAGCTCTGATATCTCCACAAACTCCATCGCAGATTGATGACGTCACAATGACATCACCCGGCTCCTCCTCTTGTCCCTACTTAAACAGCCGACGCCATTTGCTTGACGTTCGTGCTAAGAACCTGATGCCAGGCAAAGATCTCCAGCAGAAGACTGCTGTCTTCACTCCCTATTGGGCTGGTCAGAGCCCCAACTATCATCTCACTTTGGGGCCGGACAGAGCCCCGTCTACCACCTCGCAATTGGGCCAGACAGAGCCCCTCCAAATCCAGTTTTTGGGCCGGTCAGAGCCCCGACTACCATCTTACTTTTGGGCCGGACAGAGCCCCGTCTACCTCCTCACAATTGGGCCAGACAGAGCCCCTCCAACTTCCAGTTTTTGGACCGGACAGAGCCCCGTCCTCTCTAGTAGTCAGAGGCTCTCCTCTGCCCTACCCACAGTCACCTTACTCTGCCCACAGAAAACCTTACCTGTTCCTTTTCACAAAGGAGACCAGTACATCTCTCAAGAAGCCTCTGGGTGACCCCATCACCAGAAATCCACTCACTGCAAGTATCTTTACATTTCCTATAAACTGTATCCCTGTGTACTGCTACTACACTTACATTATCTCTGATGCTCCCCATTATGGTTGTGTATTACCACTCTAAATAAAACCATTCGTGTTTCCAACTTACCTGAGTCTTCCTACCTGATAGCTGTCAAATTTAAAGTTAACTGTTAAGAATCTCGTATTCATAGACTTCCAAAACTGTGATCCACACAATCCAACATAGTTTACTGCTTGAAGCATTACACTAGGCCACTCCAAAACCTTCATTTTTTTTTTTTTTGAGCCACTCAGAGGTGGACATGCTGACGTGTTTGGGATCATTGTCCTGCTGCATAACCCGCGCTTGAGCTTGAGGTCAGAAACTGATGGCCGGACATTCTCCTTCAGGATTTTCTTTTAGAAAGCGGAATTCATGGTTCAATCAATGATGGCAAGTGGTCCAGCCCCAGACCATCAGACTACCACCACCATGTCTGACTGTTGGGATGATGGTCTTTTTTATGAAATGCTGTGTTTTACTCCAGATGCAATGGGACGCACACCTTCCAAAAAGTTGAACTTTTATCTCATCAGTCCTCAGAATATTTGCCCCAAAGTCTTGGTGATAATCAAGATGTTTTTTTGGCAAATGTTAGATGAGCCTTTGTGTTCTTTTTGGTCAGCAGTTACTTTGGCCTTGGAACGCTCCCATTTTTGCCCAGTCTCTTTCTTATTGTTGAATCATGAACACTGACCTTACCCGAGGCAAGTAAGGCCTGCAGTTCTTTGGATGTGGTTCTGGGTTCTTTGATGACCTCCTGGATGACTCATCGCCATGCTCTTGGAGTAATTTTGGTCAGTCGGCCACTCCTGGGAAGGTTCCCCACTGTTTTAAGCTTTCTCCATTTGTGGATAATGGTGCTCACCGCAGTTCTCTGGAGTCCCAAAGCCTTAGAAATGGCTTTGTAACCCTTTCCAGACTGATACATGTCAATTACTTTGTTTCTGTCAGACTTTACTTACCAGACCAGTGAGTCCGCTTGGGCAGAGGGTGGTCTCCCGTACGTATCCTACTCGCGGCCCCTGGTAGAATGGACAGGAGGTACGGGAGTATGGAATGGTAAGAGAGCCTGGTGAGGGATCCAGGTGCTGGAGGGAAGAAGATCTTCAAGCAGCAGGTGGTATACTGGAACACAGGCAAGCTGATGCTGAGCAGGAGCAGAGCGGGATGGTCAAGGCACAGGCAGAGTTCGGCAACAGGCAGGCAACAGTAGAAGCAGGCAGAAGCAGGGTCAAACAAGCCGAGGTCAGGTACTTGCAGCAATCAGCAGAATATCAGGGGCAAGCCGGGTAGTCAGGAGATCTTGGAAACACAGGACTGCAGGAACAGGCAAAGGGAACTATGGAACCGGGAGGTGTGGATCAGGCAGCACCGGGCAGAGTGCAGAGCAGACCGAAATAGGCCGACTGGCGCCAAACGCCGCACCCGTGCGCATGCCGATGCGCACTGGTGCACACACAAGCGCGCACACACCCGCACGCCCCCAAGCGCCAGTGAGCATGCCAGGGCCCACAGGAGCATGCACACCAGCGCCCACAGGAACACGCACAGCGGCGCGCACAGGAACGCGTGCGCCAACACGCACACCAGCGCGCACCAGAGCGGCCAGCACCGCGGCCAACAAGGTAACCTCTCTGACAGTTTCTCATCTGTTCTTGAATTTCTTTAGATCGCGGCATGATGTGTGGCTTTTTTGAGATCTTGTAGCGTGCTTCACTTTGTCAGACACCTTCTATTCAACTGATTTCTTGATTCAACAGGTCTGGCAGTAATCAGGCCTGGGCGTGGCAAGTGAAATTTAACTCAGCTTTCCAAAAAAATATGGTTATTTATATTTCATTCATGATTTAGCAAGGGGGAGGGGGGTACAATTACTTTTTCACATAGGGCCAGGCCGGTTTGGACAGCTTTTTTTAATAAATGAAATCATAATTTAAAAACTGCATTTTGGATCTCCTCGGTGTAACTTTCCCAAGTATTTATTACCTCATACTACTCCCTACGACAATGTCTTTATCTCCAGCGGGACATCACTGTCTTTGTTCAGGCATCATCAAGGGCCCTCTTTTTTAACGTTAAGTGAGTGCATAGTATATAATGTGTAAATGTATCACTTCCAGGCATTTATTCCCTCTCACAGAGATCACAGGATCTCCCCCCGACAATGCCTTCATCTGCTTTTCTCTCCAGAAGGACAGCACTATCTTTGCTCCAGGGTCACCATCTACTCTCTCTCTGGACAGAGATATCAGCTCAAGGTTGACAGAATCATACAGTTCTTAGCTGTGTTCACCAATGTCTGACACAGATCAACCCCTGCTGCACCCTTCCACCTTGTGACTTGCTACCAAGTTACAAATTTGCAGTCTGGTCACTGGGGGAAAGGGAGACTGAGGAAAAGCTTCCTCCTACCTGCAGCAGGCTGATGACATCATCTCGGCCTAGGCAAAGTCGCTGATTGGAATGCAAAGACAGCTTTTTAATGATAAAAGGTGGAGCTTTTGACTGCGGAACTTTTATATGTACACGCTGCTGAGACTTAGCTTTGTACATTTTGTATGTAACTCATTTTGTTCTTGCCGCTGAGCATACACATATATGTGCCCTCACTGGACTGGGCTTTTTTCAGTGGGGCCACATATATGCGTATCTGTCTTTGTGCTGGGAGCACGCCACACTAACGATCGAGCCCCTGAACTCCAGATTCTGGGTCACCTGATCGCCATGATAGCCTCTGATTGGCTATCATAGTGATCAGGCACTCCTTGCAGAGCGAGAGAGAGAAAACAACTGTGTGTAAAAGATAAAATAAAAATAATAATTATAATAATGAAAAAAAAAAAAAACCTAGATCAAGGTTCAATCTAGGTCAGTGCTAGGATTAGTGTTTGGGTCAAAGGTCAAGGTTTTTTTTTTTTTATTAGTATCAGTATCAGTTAGTGTTGGTGAGTTTTAGTTAGGATAAAAAATAAAGGAAAAAGCACACCATTGTTTTTGGGCTGTACTACGAATACAAACAACAATTAACATACACATATGTGGTAACACTGCGATCGTCAGGAGCAGCAGAATTTATTCTGGGCTGTTCTTTGGTGGAAGGTTATAGTAGTAGCAAATAATATACAGCTACATTAAAAAAAAAAAAATAAATAAATAAATAATATATATATACTTTTTTTTTTTTTTTTTTTTTTTACTATTTTGGGCCAGTTTGCCTTTTGACAATAAAAAAAAAAAATCAGGAGCTATCCATAAACATTTACCACCAAATGAAAGCCCGATTTGTCCTGAAAAAAATGCAGTATGATCCACCTGAATGCATAAAGTAGTTGTGATGATATGTACAGTTTTACTAACACGCGTCAAAGTTGCAAAATTGTGCTTAGGCATTAACATTTGTTTTACCCTTAGGCGTGAATGGGTTAATAATACTGAGAGAAAAAAAAAACGGAAAAAAAAAAAGGCGGAGCTTTTGAGTTATTATACTAATAATTTATATTGTAGCATGTCAAAAATTTTGTAAAAAAAAAAAATTTTTTAAAGAAATAAACTACAAAATGGACATAAAGGTGCACATTTAATAAACAGTGAATGCGACCTTCACCAAATATTCACTGCAGGCGACTCTTCCTGGTGAACATTTTAAATTACAAGGAATTACTGCTTTATAAGTGACGCTATGAATATTAATTTTTTATTCAGTCTCCTTTAAAATAATAAGATTAGCAATTGTGTATTCTGCTTGTCAGACTTGTGGCAGGACGTGATGTATTACCATCCATACATCACCAGGGTGCATCTGCTGAGCCTTGGTTAGGCCTTGTAGCCCGTCCGGCACTGCTTACAAATATGTCCTCTGTTCCTTTTAGAAGGAAAAAATTTATATTTTTTTATTTCTTTTTATGTCTTGTTTAGTTTTTGACTTGTTATTACTTGGGAACAAAATAAATAAGCCTTCTACAAGACATATTTATTTTCTTCACAGTTGTGGCCCCGTACAAAGGCCAGGCCAGGCCAGGCTGCGCTCGCTTCTTGCACTCCGCAACCCAAGGGGAGCCGAGTTTCTCAAAATAAGCAAAGTCAATTGTCCTCTCCCGACTTTCCCATCCCCATAAAAAAAAAAAAAAATGAGAAATGAGACGCATGTTTTTTTTTTTTTTTTACTTACTTATAATAAGACTGTCTTTGAAATAGCAATATATTAGGAAACTCAATGCTATCTGTTCACAATGGCTTGAGCTTTTGTCTCCGCTATTGGAGTAGGCTAACTTGTATCTCAAGCATAGCCATTTATATATACAGTATCTCACAAAAGTGAGTACACCCCTCACATTTTTGTAAATCTTTTCTTCTATCTTTTCATGTGACAACACTGAAGAAATGACACTTGTCTACAATGTAAAGTAGTGAGTGTACAGCTTGTATAACAGTGTAAATTTGCTGTCCCCTCAAAATAACTCAACACACAGCCATTAATGTCTAAACCGCTGGCAACAAAAGTCAGTACACCCCTAAGTGAAAATGTCCAAATTGGGCCCAAAGAGTCAATATTTTGTGTGGTCACCATTATTTTCCAGCACTGCCTTAACCCTCTTTGGCATGGAGGTCACCAGAGCTTCACAGGTTGTCACTGGAGTCCTCTTCCCCTCCTCCATGATGACATCACAGAGCTGGTGGATGTTGGAGACCTTGCGCTCCTCCACCTTCTGTTTGAGGATGTCCCACAGAAGATCAATAGGGTTTAGGTCTGGAGACATGCTTGGCCAGTCCATCACCTTTACCCTCAACTTCTTTAGAAAGGCAGTGGTGGTCTTGGAGGTGTGTTTGGGGTGATTATCATGTTGGAATACTACCCTGCGGCCCAGTCTCTGAAGGGAGGGGATCATGCTCTGCTTCAGTATGTCACAGTACATGTTGGCATTCATGGTTCCCTCAATGATCTGTAGCTTCCCAGTGCTGGCAGCACTCATGCAGCCCCAGACCATGACACTCCCACCACCATGCTTGACTGTAGGCTGCTAATCAGTGCCCGTCAGTGCTGCCAATCAGTGCCCTTCATTGCTGCCTATTAGTGACCATCAGTGCCCCTTATCTGTACAGCCTCATCAGTGCCTCCTCATCAGTGGCCACCAGTGCCACCTCATCAGTGTTCATCAGTGCCGCCTATCAGTGCCCATTAGTGCTGCCTCATCAGTGCCTATCAGTGCTGCCTCATCAGTGCCCATCAGTGCTGCCTCATCAGTCAAGCCTATCAGTGCCCATCAGTGCTGCTTCATCGTGCCTATCAGTGCTGCCTCATCAGTGCCCATTAGTGCTGCCTCATCAGTGCAGCCTATCAGTGCCCATTAGTGCTGCCTATCAATGCAGCCTCATCAGTGAAGGAGAAAAATTACCTGTTTGCAAAATTTTATAACAGGAACTAAGAAAAACTTTTTCTTACAACATTTTTGGTCTTTTTTTTCATTTGTTTAGCAAAAAATAAAAAGCCCAGTGGTGATTCAATACCACCAAAAGAAAACTCTATTTGTGTGAAAAAAATGATAAAAATTTCCTTTTGGTACAGTGTTGCATGACGCCGTAATTGTCATTCAAAGTGCAACAGCGCTGAAAGCTGAAAATTGGTCTGGACAGGAAGGGGGTAAAAGTTCCCGGTAGGCAAGTGGTTAATATACAGTACATTGATACGCACAACTAGCTTAGCTCCACTATTTGGGTTTAAAATGTGATTTGATTGTAGCCGTATTAGTGCAATTGTGACAGAGAAAATTGAGTACTGTCCGTGATACTTTTTTTTATTTGCACTAACATACAATTTTTCAGGACAAGCTTTTGGGGTATGTCCCCTTCTTCAAGGTCCAAGTAGTACTGAAGTGTTTTCTCTGGTTTATAATGTGGTAGGCTATAGAAGAGCTCTACAGAAATAGGTTTATGCTATATAAATAATATTTTTTTTATTAATAAGGGTAGATAGGCAGCTGTACAAATCCGGAGGAAGAAAAATCCTCATTTTTTTTTTCATCCACCAAAATGGATATTCCTTTATCGGGAAGTTCGCAGCTCAGCCTTTAAATTAGACTCCTATTTCCAAGCCCAGCATTAGGAATCCAGCTGCGTTCCTAAACCCCGGAATAACAATAGCCGTCACATGAGTTAAATGGCCCCCATATTAGTTAAAGCCCTCTAATGTACCTTAATAAATGAATTCCATATTCCTCTGTTTTCTTTACTTAACTCATCAAATATTCATACGCAGCCTACTCAGAGAGAATAATCATTTTCCTCCTGTTTCCTGAGAGGGGAATTTACTAATCTCTCACCAATCCTCGAGGGGGGGGGGGGGGGCTGACTTTCCACCGATGGCCCCCCGCCGGGGTCAAAGGCAGAGGGCTGCAATCTGCACCGGCATATTGGTGACATCAGAAGCTTATGTTGCTTGCTTGTCAATATGTCATTTTGTGTCGATAAGTGATGAAATATTCATCCCAGAACTGGCCATTTGAGAGGCTGACATCAACAGCTTTGTTATTTTACACATTGCTTATGGCTGAATTAAGTGCTTGCCACATATGGACAAGGAAAAGGGGACTTTTTACAAGGCAGATAGGATCAATACCCGCAACGCTGCTGCGGGACAAGAAAGATTTTTTTTTCTTTCGGTGACTAGGGCTGTGTTTAGAAGAAAAGGGCTTCATCCTCAGGGTGTGGGACTGAAATGAATTTCACAGTAGATTGGGTTTCTCAGACTTTCTTTTTTCCCTGCCAGCAAAAGTGAAGGTAAGGGTGGAGACCAACTGGAAACATTGTAACAGTTACTGGAACAGTTTCGCAGAACAAGAGAACAATGTAGCGTAGGATAGTATACAAAATAATTATTTGTGAGACGGGCTGCAAATCACTCATTTTATAAAAAAGATGTATTACATTAAGGCTCCGTTCAGGCCATGCAGGTGCAACAGAGCATGCGTCCCGACACCTGCACCGGTAGGGCAGCCCATTCATTTCAAAGCGCTACCCAATATGCGAGAATCGTGCAAAAGAAGTCCCTAACCCCTTGCTACAGCCCCATGCTTTTTGGTGCGCGCATTAGCAGATGCGTGGTGATGCCATTAAGAAAAATTACGCGTGCGCGTCGAGAGGGTATGCAACTTTGTATGCATTCCCGCCATGCACGTGAATGTGAATGTAGCCTAATTTTAATCATTTGTTATAAGTAAAACTTTGGTTTGAGAGCGTATTGCAAGACAAGCAACATTTTTTAAATAAATTTTGACTTGATATACAGTGCCTTGAAAAAGTATTCATACCCAGTGGCGTCTCCAGCTTTCATATTTAGGGGGGGCACATGGGGGGACAGGGACAAAAGTAGAGGGGCAACTATAAAAAGCAATATATAAATATATATATATATATATATATATATATATATATATATATATATATATATATATATATATATATAAATATATATATATATATATATATATGGGGGCCATGTCACATCATCAGCTCTGAGGGGCTAATGCTGGGACCTGTAGTCTTTCAGTTTAGTCCCCAAAAATGAAGGAAAACAAGTTCCAACATGAATTCCTCAGATCTAAGGATGTGACTCCCTCCAAAATTTAAGGACCACAAGTCCCAGCATGAACCCCTGAGATCTAAGGATGTAACCCCCTTAGATCTCAGGGGTTCATGCTGGGACCTGTAGTCCTTCATTGGGAGGATGGGATCAGTGGGGGTGGGGGTGGATGAGTGGCAGTGCTTGCTCACTTGCTATCACCTGTTGGTCAGTGCCCACTTGGTTCCCCCTGCCTGCATGCAAGAGAGGGGAGGAGAGAGAGAGGGGTGTGAGAGGACGGGGTGGAAGATGAGGAGCAGTATATGGGGGAAGGCGGGCAGTGGGCAGTATACAGTGGGGGAGAGCAGTGAGCTGTATATGAGGGAGCAGTATATAGTGGAGGGGAGCAGTATACAGTGGGGGGGAGCAGTATATAGTGGGGGAGGGTGGGCAGTATATGGGGGAGCAGTATATAGTGGAGGGGAGCAGTATACAGTGGGGGAGAGCAGTGAGCAGTATATGGGAGAGCAGTATATAGTATAGGGGAGCAGTATTCAGTGGGGGGCAATGGCATCCCTGGGGGGGGGCAGAGGGGGCCCTGACCCCCCCCCCAACATTATGCTGTGCCCCACCATGTGCCCCCCCCCATTTTTTTTTTTTTTTTTTACAAATGTCTAAGAGGGAGAGCGTCCCCAGTCAGCTCCTGCGGGTGATTCCTCCCCCCTCCCTCTGCTCGCTGACACTGCATAATGCGAGCGCTCACACAACCACGGCCGCCCAATCTGCTCCTTCCCCTGCATCCTCCTTGGCAGGGAGAAGAGCAAGTTGCAGGAAGGACTCTACCAGGACTCTCAGCTACTGAAAAAACAGACTGATTTCTTCCGTCCTTAGGACAGGAGAACCAGCCTGTAAATTCCAAGAGATGCCAGACCAGCGCTGTCAATAGCAGGGGCAGGACAGCAAGAAGAGGCTGGGGAACCCCACAGTGGCAGTACAGCTCTAGAATCATTTCTTTAAAAACCCCTGTCTCCATCTAGTTTATATTTGGATAACCATTATGTCTAACATTTGACAATTGGGCTCATCTTCTCCCCTGGCTTTTCTTCTTTTTTCCCCTCCCTCTCCCTTCCAGTGGTATCACTTGATTCAGTGTATCATACATATATACACATTTACATATATCTCTTTCAGGAACTCTATTTTAACTTACTATCCCCCTCTAATCCATAGCCTAGACGGTTCTGTCCCCTTTTTGCCTCTATCTTCGCCTACGACAAAATGGAGACTACTGTTTACTATAGCTAGTCAATCTCGTGCGCCGAAGGGTGCACGGGATATGACGTCACGACCGCACTTCCGCCCTGTGAACCGCAACCCGGAAGCAGAGGAGCGGCGTGCGTTCCACCAGGCTCCACTGTACACAGGAACGTGTTACCGGCCAGCAATGGAAGCCGGTACAGCTACAGTCCTCGTAGAGATATTCTACCCGAGTATAAGAGCTGCCATCAGACATGCACACCATAAGGTATGCCACTCTATCATTGATCTTTGATTTGTAATCTCTGGTCAGTTTCTCCTGAGGTCCGTAATCTATAGATAAGAGGGGAGAGGAGTCCCAAGAAACACTGGTTATGCCTTGGTTCACTCATATAACAGCAATGACAGGACTGTTTCAGTCTATTTGTCACTGGATGTTTGCATTCCAGAATATATGCATGGCCGCTGATCTAAACATGAAATTTAAATATAAATCAAAAATTAAAAATTAAAAACTAAAAATTAAAAATTAAAATCTAAAAAATTTTTAAAAATAAAATTAAAATACCAGAACCAGAACTAGTAATTGAATCAGACTAAAATCATACTAAATGTAAAAAGTTTTTTCACCATGGCCCTACAATAATAGCAACATAGCTTAGACCCACCCCTCCCAAAGAATCGCCCACCAATCAAGGGAGGAGCCTCAGAACCAACCTGACCAGTCTTGGTTGGATGAACACATGTATAAAAACCAGCAGGAGATTAACACTACTAAGGCTCTGATGAAGAAGGGTAACCTTCGAAACGCGTTAGCCAGCAGTAGTCCGTACGCCTCCTTCCTGGGACCTGGAAAACTGCTACCACTGGATTAATCGCCGCTGTGGCATATACAAATGCGATTTTTTTCTTCAACCTTTGTGAGTAGATTTTATCTTGTTTTTAATTAATAAATCTGTCAAGGATAATGCACTAGGCTGGTGCGCTCTTTTTTTTCTTTCTTTCCAGTTCTCCAACTGCTTTGGACCCTTATATTTTCTTGGTATGCTGGTGACATATATCTCTTGTTTTCTGCCACCCTGGGGGGCCCCAATACAGTAGGAAAGGAGCTCACTGCAGAACATGTGAAAGGGCCCGTTGTGGGATCGTAGTAAAGGGCCCCAGGATATATATATATATATATATATATATATATATATATATATATACAGTGGGGGAGAGCAGTGAGCAGTATACGCATTTTTATAGTGCTTTTTCAGTTTTGCAGAAACACACTACAACCGTGGGCCAAAAGTTTTGAGAATGACACAAATATTATTTTCACAAAGTCTGCTGCCTCAGTTTTTATGATGGCAATTTGCATATACTCCAGAATGTTATGAAGAGTGATCAGATGAATTGCAATTAATTGGAAAGTCCCTCTTGAAAATGAACTTAATCCCATAAAAAAACTTTTCCACTGCATTTGTGAAGAAGGCTTCAGGGCGCCCAAGAAAGTCCAGCAAGCGCCAGGACCATCTCCTACAGATGATTCAGCTGCGGGATCGGAGGCACCACCAGGGCAGAGCTTGCTCAGGAATGGCAGCAGACAGGTGTGAGGACATCGGCACACACAAAGAGGAGAAGACTTTTGGAGGATGGCCTGGTGTCAAGAAGGGCAGCAAAGAAGCCACTTCTCTCCAGGAAAAACATCAGGGACAGAATGATATTCTGCAAAAAGTACAGGGATTGGACTGCTGAGGACTGGGGGAAAGTCATTTTCTCTGATGAATCCCCTTTCCCATTGTTTGGGACATCTGGAAAAAACCTTGTCCTGAGAAAAAAAGGTGAGCGTTGCCATCAGTCCTGTGTCATGCATCCTGAGACCATTCATGTGTGGGGTTGCTTCTCAGCCAAGGGAGTGGGCTCACTCACTATTTTGCCTAAGAACACAGCAATGAATAAAGAATGGTCCAAAAATATCCTCCGAGAGCAACTTCTCCCAACCATCCAAGAACAGATTGGTGAGGAACAATGCCTTTTCCAGCACAATGGAGCACCTTGCCACAAGGCAAAAGTCATAACTAAGTGGCTTGGGGAACAAAACATGGACATTTTAGGTCTATGGCCAGGAAACTCCCCAGACCTTAATCCCATTGAGAACTTGTAGTCAATCCTCAAGAGGCGGGTGAATAAAAAATATTCCACAAATTCTGACAAACTCCAAGCATTGATTATGCACGAATGGGCGACCATCAGTCAGGATGTGGCCCAAAAGATGATGGACAGCATGCCAGGGAGAATTGCAGAGGTCTTGAAAAAGAAGGGTCAACACTGCAAATATTGACCTCTTTGCGTAATGTCATTGTCAATAAAAGCCTTTGACACTTATGAAATGCTTGTAATTATACTTCAGTATCCCATAGTAACATCTGATGACAAAAAGATCCAAAAACACTAAAGCAGCAGACCTTGTGAAAATAATATTGATGTCATTCTCAAAACTTTTGGCCACTGCTGTACAGTCCATTTAACATGGTTTCCTATGGGCCACATTCACATCTGTGCATTTTATGGAAAGGGTCAGGAACTTTTTTTCTGGTTTTTGGTTCCATAGACTTTAATGGATCAAAAATTTGTATTGAAAAATGCAAAATGCACCTGGAATATGCAAACTGCAACCTGCATAGGTGTGAACCAGGTCTAAGACCAGACCTTTTCTGACACTTTTTGCTTACAAGTTTAAATCAGTATTTTTTGCTAGAAAACAGTATACATTTTTTAGCACAGTCTAAAATGAATAAAGAAAACACAGAAATAAAATGGCGATCATTGCAATTTTTTATGTCACACGGTATTTGGGCAACGGTTTTGCAAATCTGATACACTTTAATTATTAATAATAATAATAATAATAAAAAAACAATACAATATTAACCCCAATTTTTTTGTAATATGTGAAAGATGATGTTACACCGAGTAAATAGAGACCTAACATGTCATGCTTTAAAAGTGCGCACGCTCCTGGAATGGCGACAAACGACGGTACTTAAATATCTCCATAGGTGAAATGCCTTTACAGGTTACCTGTTTAGAGTTACAGAGGAGGTCTAGCACTAGAATTATTGCCTCTCTCTCTAACATTCGTGGCGACACCTCACATGTGTGGTGTGAATACCGTTTACATATGCATGCGGGACTCACGTATGTGTTCGCTTCTGTGTGTGAGCACGGAGGGATGGGGGTGCTTTAAATTATTTTATTTTTTATTTTTTTTACTTTTAATTTTTACACTGCCCCTTTATTTATTTATTTGCTATCAATTTTATTCCTATTACAAGGAATGTAAACATCCCTTGTAATAGAAATAACAATGACGGGTCCTCTTTGTGGAGAGATCAGGGGTCAAAAACGAACCCAAATCTCTCCTTTACCTTTTTTAAAGCAAAAGATAAAAAGAAAAACAGTTTTTGATCTTTTGCTTTAAAAAAACAAATTGTTTACTTCCAGCCTGGGCTGGTAGTGATGTCATGAGGTCGCTCCGATCCTCCAAGGTCCTAGAGGCAATCAAAGAGGATCTCCCCTGGGACTAGCCAGCCACACCATCGGATCGTTTCTTGGGGCGAATAGGTGGAAATTGGTAAACCCGAGAAACACAGTGAGAAAGCCAATGCCGGCTGTAAAAGACGATACCAGGGTTATCTGGCTGATACCTTCAGCCATAATCCAGTTAAACTACTTCAAAGCCGCAACGTAAAGATACGTGTTGTGGTCTTGAAGTCGTTAAAATAATCCCAGTTGATTCTATAATGAATCAGCTCCGCATATCTCTATGACTAAGCCCCAGTGGGCAGGGCGATATGCATCAAAGGGCGTGGCTATCAGGAGGAGCTGGGACTGAGACCGTTTCTTACTTTCTACACACTTGGAGCTGATTGGTGTGCGGTGCTCATTCATTATTTCAGGCTCATTAAACTCCATTTTTATTTTGGGCGGCATCAGCATTATGGTTGCCCTCAAAGGGCCGGCTGTATCTGTAAGACTAGATGTCCAGAGTACCCCACTCCCCCTTTACATCGGATGTCAAAAGCTCCCCCCCACCATTAGAAGTCAAGAGTCCCCCACCCTCCCTTACATCATAATGCACCCTCTTACCTTGTGCTACTGCGGGAAAAAGCTGGAGGTGGAGCTGGGAAGCAGAATGTGCAGGGTCTTGAGGTGTAGAAGAGGAAGGTTGGAGTCAGCTGCTGGCAGAGTCTGCTGAATGCTGAGACCAGGGAAGATGGAGACAAGGGGGTTCTACAGCTGCATAGAAAAGCTCAGGAGCTGTATGGGGGGGGGTCCTGTCCTCCTCTCTTCTGCCAACTGCTGAGATGGGGGTGGGCAGAGACGGGCCTCTCTGCACCTGCACGGAGAAATGCAGGATCTGCTAAAGGAATAATGTCCTCCTCTCTACTGCCAACTGTTGAGACAAGGTGGAACGGAGACGAGGGGGGTGCTACAGCTGCATAGAAAAGCTCAGGATCTGTAAGGGGGGGTTCTGTCCTCCTCTCTTCTGCCAACTGCTGAGATGGGGGGTGGGGGTGGGCAGAGACGGGCCTCTCTGCATCTGCACGGACAAGTGCAGGATCTGCCAAAGGAATAATGTCCTCCTCTCTGCTGCCAACCGCTGAGACAATGTGGGACAGAGACGAGGGGGGTGCCACAGCTGCAGGAGAGGTACGAGGGCCACATGAAATGGCCTGGCAGGCCGGATTCAGGCCTTGTGTTTGACACATGTGCATTATCTGATCACAAAGCTTTCTGGATGAGCATACCCAAGCCAGCAATCTTCTAACAGCGGAAACGTTTGTGAAATCTTTGTTGAGCCTGGCACAAAAGTCTACTGTTAGGCATTCTCTTTTATAGGGTGACAAAGCTCTATCCATACCCCCAACTGCATTCCTGCCTTGTGTCACCTTGTCAGCCCCCTTGTCACCTTGTCAGCCCACCATACCCAAGTACGGTCCGTTGCTGTCACCATCAGGAAACCCGCCCTGACAAACTCAATGCAGACGTTTTTGGAGTGCAGTGATGAGCATGGGCGTGTTTAGACTCAGATCCGAACCCAGGCGTGTGAGCCCCACCAGGAAGCTGTCACTTGTACGGGCCAATCATCTGCAGCCAGGGCATTTCCTACCCCATAGCTACACACTTATACAGTGGCCGAAAAGAAGGCTGCAGGAGAACAGTAGCACTGAGCTAAAAAGGATTAGAAGGTAAAAAGCATTTTGTCAAAGGCAACTGGTGATGGATCCATAGAAAGTACAGGCCGGCAACTCGACAGCTTCTCCATAGAAAATATTTATTTAAGCAGTACAGCAATAACATCATCCAAAAATACTGACGCGTTTCGGCCTTAGGCCTTCATCAAAAGCTTGCTTGATGAAGGCCTAAGGCGGAAACGCATCAGCATTTTTGGATGATGTTATTGCTGTAATGCTTAAATAAATATTTTCTATGCAGAAGCTGTCGAGTTTCCGGCCTGTACTTTCTATGGGTCTTTTGGGAGCTTAATTAGCCAGAGGACCGACTACTCTACACACCAACTATACTATATAGCGGTAGAGCTTGGGTGAGTTTTTCTCTTGCTACTTTAATTGGTGATTGATAGTGTTCGTATTTTAGCAAACAAAAAAATCAGTTCGGGTTTACATCTACAATACGTGTAACACCAGGTATACACTGTTTCTAAGTGTAAAATGTAATGGTTGAAATATGTGCCCCGTTCTGTGCACAGAATATACAGAGACATTTGTTTCATCTCAGTGATTGATGGTAAATTAGTAAACAGCAATAAGTGAGCATCTCCGGCTGTGATTTGGGTGATTATTCTGCTAATTGTATAAGAGGTGCATGTACCTTCATTGAGTGACGTCACTGATGGAATCTTAATAGAGAAAAGATTTCATTACCTGAGTCCTACTGAGAATGCACCTGCCTGGTGTAATTACATCAGGCTGTAAGGTGCCTGCTCAATCCTCTACCCTGCCCCCCCCCCCTACACCCAGCAATATGTAGAGGTCTCATCTGGGAGCAGAACGTCACTTGCAGCATGCTGGAGGAACATCGGGAGCTATATTCTAATTGGAGGACGGAGCCTTGGGAGCTCTGGTGCCACAATCTAATTGTATTCCGCTCTAATTTCTAGGATATCATTTGCTTTTTTGTGTCTGTATAGTGCCATTCCATAACACAAGGATTACTTTGGCAGACCTTATTTTTGTAAAGACACCTAACCGGCATCCAGAATTCTATATAAATTGTGTCCTCTTCCAGCTGACGGGAAGTAGAAAGCCTTCGTGTCACAAACCCAAAGTGCCAGCCTAACTACACCCGCTGTGTCAATACAACACATAGGAGAGTGTATGTAATCTACTTATAGACCAATATTGACTGCAAGGAAACATACAATTACAATGTTGCAAAAGTATTCTCTCTTAAAACAAAAAATAAATATTCAGATGCCTTATGCCTTTTTCCTGGGAATTTAAAATAAATAAATAAAACTTTTTTATACAACATTATCCTGATTTAGACTGTAATCTAGGAATAATTATGAAGGTACAAAAAATAAAAAAAAAAAAGAAGGAAGAGGGGTATAGCAGAAGTTTGAGGAGAAAGAAGAGCAAATAGATATAATAGAGGATAAAGGATTAAAAATAATAAATGAAGGAAGCAATAAGTTGAAAGAAAAAGTAAAAGGAGGAGCAGAGTAAGAAGATGAGATTAAAGAAAAGGGGAGGGATTTTAATGGAGAGAAAGGAAAGAGAAAGAATGGCAAGGGATCAGGGCCGGTGCTACCGCTAGGCAAACTAGGCAGCCGCCTAGGGTGCACTGCTGCATAGGGCGCAGCCAGGGTCAGGGGGACTCTGGGAAACATAATGTAAGGGGGGACTTTGGGATTCTAATGAAAGTGGGGTCTCTGTTGTAAGGGTGAACTCTGGGAACCCTGATTTAAGGAGAGGGAACTCTTGGGACCCTGATGTAAGGGGGGGGCAACTTTGTAGACCCTAATGAAAGGGGTAAACTCTAAAGTAAGGGGGGTCAGGCCCGGGGGGGGGGGCAGGCCTAAAGCTGTGTAAGGGGCCCCAAAATAGCTGGTCTTGCCTAGGGTGCAAAATAGTCTAGCACCGGCCCTACAAGGAATTAACAGAAAGTGAAGAAATATTAAGGAAATAATAAAGAAAGGCTTTCCCTCAAGGTGCCACATATTAAATAATGTCTGGTTTAATACAACTCACAGGAAGGCAGGACTTTTGAGGCACCATAATGAACACAATTCCCTTTTTATTAAAATGAAGATGTCTTTATTTGTACAAAGTCTAAAAACATTTATATAAAATATCCCTTAACGAGGGGGCAGCTTTTCCAAATTTGAGAAGGTATGGGGTAGTTGATTGGCTTCTCCTGGTTTGGCCCCAGCTGGTTTAGTAATGGACAGGTTATTGTTGTGAAATGTATCACAAAGAGGGATATGTTTAATTTAGCTGGTAATGTTATGGCTGGAATTTGCATGCCCTTGCTCTCCAAATGTTTAACCTCTTCCCCCGCCCGGGCTATAGCCGAATGATGGCTACAGCGCGGACCTTAATTGCAGGGAGGGCGTCAATAGACATCCTCCCATGCATGAGCTTACATATATCCCAATCACTCACTTCATTGGAGTACAATATATATTTTCTTGGATATATACAAAAATCCGCCTGTACTTAGGGTAACACAATTTCACTAAAACAAGCAGCTGGCATAAATTGTTGATAACAATCAGAAAATGATGATAGAAGAATAAAATGCAGCTCTTTTAAATATGGAAGGGTCCTTCAGAGTGGTCCATATAACTCCAAGGAGAGCATCCCTGGTGAACAACAAGAGTTCTTCTATAGGTGATAAACTAGAACCTCCACCGACACCAAAGCACATTGGGCTTCTTACCCTTAGAAATGTACCACCAAGCTTTAAGTGGTCTGACAACCTGGTCTTGGTCAGGTTCCTAACAGACAACACAAAATAGTAATCCAATCCTGAAGTCCCCTCTAGACTCCAGTATGTGTAAACAATTCAAACATGTCATAGGCATTCAGTGTAAGTTTCTAACCAACAAGATGGCTGCGGTCCTCAGGTGCAGTGACGTCAAACGTCCAGGCTCCACCCAATGCGTTTCGTCCCAATTAATTAAGATTTAGAAACATAACCTGTAGTTGTGGCACCACATCCCTGTAAACCATACAGAAGCAAAAAAAAACCAGAAAGAGTAGGACTTTAAAGGTTGCCACCTATAATCCCAAGTATGGCAAAATAAATACATACAAGTGCTCATGATCTCCCATCATGAATGACCAGGTACATAGACATACAAGGAGACCTATCTGAATGGCTGTCAGAAACCATGAAATCAGGCCAAGACAGAAGTACAGTTAAATCAAATTTGTTTAATAATAAAAGTAAGAAGAACAAACGTAGTCAAAACATAGACAAAGTTCATTAACCGGAACGCATAGTCAGCCAAGCCAGAAGTCAGGGATCAATGTAGTGGAACAGCAAGCCAGATCTGGAGCCAGAAGGGATGTCAGCAAAGCAAGTCTTGAACAGGATCGCAGGAGATCGCTTCTGTGAAGTTGACCAAGGCGAAGGCAGAGCTCCTCTGGGCTGGACGGCTTAAGTAGGCAGGACTGACGAGCAGGATATCATCAACAGCTGAGTCACTGTGGAGAGATAGGAGCTGGCAATTAGCCTACAGCTGAGCGGCCAGCTCAGAGAAGGAAGGGCTGAGCCCAGCCCTGACAATGGCTCGCTGTAAAGTTTTAGTGGTATAAATGAGAATAATGATCAATCCATCATGTGCAGGGCCAGACGTAGGAATCAATGTACCATCATCAATGATGTATTAGTGCCAGGAAGCTAGTTGTTAGGTAATTTGGACAGGGTAAAATCCCCAAATCCTCACCAAATTTAATAGGTACGATGCCCGGCGGGTGTGGAGAGGCGACTCTTTGTACATCTTGCCGCATGTATGCGTTCCTTGATCATCCGATCGAGGGCGAATACTGCTGTGCAAAATGTAAGCACATTGTTTCCCTGGAAGCCCAGGTTCTGAATCTGGGGAAGCAACTGTCAGCACTGAGAAGTCCCTCCATACTAAAGGTGAGCCAGGAACGTACACGGCAGGTGCCGGCAGGGGCCAGCACAGAGGCGGGTGGAGACAAAGAGGTGCAGGCACTAGCAAAGAGTAGATGGGTGACAGTCAGGAGGGGTAGAGGGGGAAGTGCCAGGGAGGCCGATCCAGGACTGGAGCATCCCAATAAGTACGCTCAATTGAGTGACATTGGTGTAACCAGTCAGGGACCAGCACTGCTGGAGATGAGGGACTCTCCTAGCTGCCAGGGGAAGAACTCCTCCAGTGAGAGTGGGGGGGCAGCAAAGGGAAAGGAAAGACAGATTCTGGTGGTAGGGGACTCAATTCTTAGAAGGACAGAGAGGGCAATCTGTAACCAAGACCTGAAGCGCCGAACAGTATGTTGTCTACCGGGCGCTCGGGTTCGGCACATCACGGATCTTGTGGACAGATTACTGGGAGGGGCTGGGGAAGACCCGGCTGTCATGGTGCACGTTGGCACCAATGACAAAGTCAGAGGCAGATGGAGTGTCCTAAAGAACGATTTTAGGGACTTAGGAGCTAAATTGAGGAAAAGGACCTCCAAGGTAGTGTTCTCAGGAATACTACCGGTACATCGAGCCACACCAGAGAGGCAGAGGGAGATTAGGGAAGTAAACAAGTGTCTGAAGAGCTGGTGTAGTAAGGAGGGGTTTGGGTTCCTGGAGGACTGGGCCGACTTCTCAGTCGGTAACCGGTACTATAGAAGGGACGGACTGCACCTAAATGAGGAGGGGGCAGATCTGCTGGGAATGAAGATGGCCAAAAAGTTAGAGGGGTTTTTAAACTAGGCGATGGGGGGGAGGGTCCAGAGACAGTGATAGCCAGCGCGGAAGATATTCCAGAGGGTAGTATTGGGGGCATTAGTGGTAGGTTAACCAAAGCACAAAAACACAAGGTGAGTATAGTAGCAAGTCCAAGTTGCAATCTTGAAACACCCAATACGAGGACAATATGCGACCGGTCCAAACTATGTGGCATGTTCACTAATGCCAGGAGCCTGGCGGACAAGATGGGTGAACTAGAGATACTGTTGTACAAGGAGGATTTGGATTTTGTGGGAATTTCAGAGACCTGGTTCAACAGCTCTCATGATTGGCTGGCAAACATTCAAGGGTATACCCTATACCGCAAGGACAGAGAGGGTAAAAAAGGGGGAGGGGTATGCCTATATATCAAGAATAATGTACAAATGAATGTGAGAGATGACATCACTGAGGGGGCTAGGGAGGAGGTGGAATCTTTATGGGTAGAGCTGCAAAGGGATGAAGCTAAGGAGAAAATAATACTGGGAGTATGCTATAGGCCCCCTAACCTGAGGGAGGAAGTGGAGACGGATCTCCTATCACAAATTGGATTAGCAGCAAGGATGGGAAGTGTTATCATAATGGGGGATTTTAATTATCCAGACATAGACTGGGCGGAGGGAACCGCGCATTCTTTTAAGGCTCGCCAGTTCCTTAGTGTCTTGCAGGACAATTTTATGGGTCAGATGGTAGACGCACCAACTAGAAATAAAACATTACTAGATCTACTGATTACCAACAATACAGACCTGATAACAGATGTGGAAATACGGGGCAATTTAGGTAACAGCAATCACAGGTCAATTAGTTTCAGTATAAATCACACAAATAGGAGACATGAAGGGAACACAAAGACACTGAATTTCAAAAGAGCCAACTTCCCTAAAACTACAAACCTTGCTAAAAGGCATAAATTGGGATAAAATATTAGGAACAAAGAATACGGAGGAGAGATGGGTTTGCTTTAAGAGCATATTAAATAAGGGCATTAGCCAATGTATCCCATTGGGTAATAAATTTAAAAGAGCGAACAAACATCCTGGATGGCTTAACTCCAATGTAAAAATGCATATAAAAGCAAAGGAGAAGGCCTTCAAAAAATACAAGGTTGAGGGATCATCCACAGCATTCAGAATTTATAAAGAATGCAATAAGAAATGTAAGGGTGCAATTAGGTTGGCTAAGATAGAACATGAAAGGCACATAGCGGAGGAGAGCAAAAAAAATCCCAAGAAATTCTTTAAGTATGTAAACAGTAAAAAAGGGAGGACAGACCATATTGGCCCCATAAAGAATGAGGAAGGACATCTGGTTACAAAGGATGGGGAGATGGCAAAGGTATTGAATTTATTCTTCTCCTCAGTCTTCACGAGTGAATCGGGGGGCTTCAGTAACCAAAACTGCAGTGTTTATCCTCATGACACAACACAGGAAGCACCTACATGGTTAACAGAGGACGGAATTAAAATTAGACTTGAGAAACTTAACATTAATAAATCACCGGGACCAGATGGCTTGCATCCGAGGGTACTTAGGGAACTCAGTCAGGTGATTGCCAGACCGTTGTTCCTAATTTTTACAGACAGTCTATTGACTGGAATGGTACCAGCTGATTGGAGAAAAGCCAATGTAGCACCAATATTTAAAAGGGCCCAAAAAACATCCCTGGGAATTACAGACCAGTTAGCCTAACATCAATAGTATGTAAACTCTTGGAGGGGATGATAAGGGACTATATACAAGATTTTAGTAATAAGAATGATATCATTAGCAGTAATCAGCATGGATTCATGAAGAATCGTTCTTGCCAAACCAATCTATTAACCTTCTATGAGGAGGTGAGTTGCCATCTAGATAAAGGAAGGCCCGTAGACGTGGTGTATCTGGATTTTGCAAAAGCATTTGACACAGTTCCCCATAAACGTTTACTGTACAAAATAAGGTGCGTTGGCATGGACCATAGGGTGAGTACATGGATTGAAAACTGGCTACAAGGGCGTGTTCAGAGGGTGGTGATAAATGGGGAGTACTCAGAATGGTCAGGGGTGATTAGTGGGGTTCCCCAGGGTTCTGTGCTGGGACCAATCCTATTTAATTTGTTCATAAACGACCTGGAGGATGGGATAAACAGTTCAATCTCTGTATTTGCAGACGATACTAAGCTAAGCAGGGCAATAACTTCTCCGCAGGATGTGGAAATCTTGCAAAAAGACCTGAACAAATTAATGGGGTGGGCGACTACATGGCAAATGAGGTTCAATGTAGAAAAATGTAAAATAATGCATTTGGGTGGCAAAAATATGAATGCAATCTATACACTGGGGGGAGAACCTCTGGGGGAATCTAGGATGGAAAAGGACCTGGGGGTCCTAGTGGATGATAGGCTCAGCAATGGCATGCAATGCCAAGCTGCTGCTAATAAAGCAAACAGAATATTGGCATGCATTAAAAGGGGGATCAACTGCAGAGATTAAACGATAATTCTCCCGCTCTACAAGACTCTGGTCCGGCCGCACCTGGAGTATGCTGTCCAGTTCTGGGCACCAGTCCTCAGGAGGGACGTACTGGAAATGGAGCGAGTACAAAGAAGGGCAACAAAGCTAATAAAGGGTCTGGAGGATCTTAGTTATGAGGAAAGGTTGCGAGCTCTGAACTTATTCTCTCTGGAGAAGAGACGCTTGAGAGGGGATATGATTTCAATTTACAAATACTGTACTGCTGACCCCACAATAGGGATAAAACTTTTTCGCAGAAGAGAGTTTAATAAGACTCGTGGCCACTCATTACAATTAGAAGAAAAGAGGTTTAACCTTAAACTACGTAGAGGGTTCTTTACTGTAAGAGCGGCAAGGATGTGGAATTCCCTTCCACAGGCGGTGGTCTCAGCGGGGAGCATTGATAGCTTCAAGAAACTATTAGATAATCACCTGAATGACCGCAATATACAGGGATATGTAATGTAATACTGACATATAATCACACACATAGGTTGGACTTGATGGACTTGTGTCTTTTTTCAACCTCACCTACTATGTAACTATGTAATAGCAATCACTTAATTGATTCATCATAATTAGACGTCATCAGGGGTGTGGCTAGCGCCTCCCCTAATTGCTCCCCAAAGCTCTTAACTACCAGTTGTCTGGAAGCAGAAATGACACCACGACCAGGAGGAGGTCACCTAAAAGGGACCGGAAGTGACGTCAAACCATGTCATAGCAATCGTAAAAATTGTTGTGAAATTTCATCATTTCATTATTTAAAAAAACCCCCGATAAACTGCCAAAAAAGAGATGTATTTTCTTGACCTTAGGGGAGGATTCCCCTATTTAACAAAAACGTATACTCTCCTATAGTGGTTGTGAAGGGAAAAAAATGCTCAACATACTCAACAGTCTGCTTCATCAGGAGCCAAGGGTTAAATTTATTTTTTATCTTGGCTCCTGATGAAGCGAACTGGTCTGGAAAAAAAGTGTTGAGTAATTTTTTCCTTTACAACCACTATAGAACTGTATACGTTTATGATAAATAGAGGTATCCTCCCCTAAGGTCAAGAAAATATATATTGTACTCCAATAAAGTGGGTGATTGGGATATATATGTAATTATGAGGTATTTTCTGTAGAGTTACACCCTTGTTGTTCAGGGATATTTTATATACAATAAATATTTTTAGACTTTGTACAAGTAGACATTTTTTTTGAAAATTGAACTGTTTTTATTGTGGTGTCTCAAAAGTCCTGCCTTCCTGTGAGTTTGTAAGTGTCCCGGGCTTACTATGCATGCACCAATGGCGCGTTGCCGCAAGAGGAAATCCGTGCCAACTGAACATGCACCAAAGACCCCTCAGGGTGCCAACTCGCACTTGCGCAGAAGACTTGATGGAAAAGGGCAGGAAAATGCCCAGGACGTGCACAGGAAGTGACCTCAACCTGATGGAAAAAGGCGGGAAAATACCCAGGAGGCACACAGGAAATTACATCAACCTGATGGAAAAAGGTGGGAAAATCCCCAGGAGGCGCACAGGAAGTGACCTCAAACTTCCCTATATAAGCCCAGCCCAAACACTGCCAAATTGCTGGATTATCTTCAGTCCCCCCTTGTTCCTGTGCTAGTGTGTGATCTGTCTGAACCTGTTGTGACCTGGAAACCTATTTGACTACTCTTGATTGCTGCTTGCCATTGACCTCGGATTTGTACCTTAACCATTCTACTTCTTTGCCCCTTTTATACTCAGCTGCCAGATTGGAACCGACCCTGGCTAGGATCTCGACCACTCTTCTTCGGATTAACCCTTTTATACTTCATTGCCCAACTGGACTTGATCTCAGCTCGGATCTTGGATTAAGGCTTGCATGGTGCTCCGCACCCCTGGCACCCACTCGGTGTCCACCAAGTCTCTGTCTCCATCTCCAGCGGCTTTAAGGACACGGGTGCAAGGGAGGCCTCCCCACTACTTCGGTCTCACATCAGGTACGTGGCCCTCATGACAGAGTTGTATTTCAACTAGAAGAAATATTAAAATCTATTTCCGTGGAAAAATCTTTAAGGTCCCCCCTGCAGCCCTCCAATCCCATCCTCCGAGTATTGTTTAAAATCCTTCCATAGCTGTTTTTTTACTCATCTCTCTACTTGTCCAGGCCCATCACCAACTGGCCTTGTTACGTCCTTATTGTGGTGTTGATTATACCGCTGCTGGAGTCTTCAGGACCATGTTAATAAGGCCAATGTCAAGGGGAAGGGTCCATGCCATCAGGCAACAGACTTGGGCACCTAAAATAGGAACCTCACATTCTGCGAAATGGAAGAGAGGAAACTCGGGATTTGGTACATCGTGTGGCCATGGATTCAAGTAAGGGGTGTTTTATCTTATTTTAAATATAAATAAGGATAAGCTGGAAGAGGGGGGGTAAACTTAATTAGGGGGAAGGATGTATCCTGGAGATCGAATGCAAAGCAAAGTAAGGGTATTGAAAGAAATGGGGGAAAAAAAGAGATATACTAGAAAAGGAAGACATGTTAAAGGATAAGGTAAGCTATAGGAAGTGTTAGTAAGGGAAGGGAAAGTCATAGAAGATTAGTATTGGAGGAAAGGTTCATGGATAAGATAAGGAATAGAAAGGACTAGTAAGGGAAGGGAAAACGATAGAAGATTATTAATGGAAAACATGATAATGGAGAAGATAAGAAATAGGAAGGGTTAGTAAGGAAAGGGAAAGCAATAGAAAATTAGTAATGAAATGGAATGTTAATGGATAAGGTAATAAATAGGAAGGGTTATTAGGGAAGGGAAAGCAATAGACCATTAGTAAGGGAAAATAGAAAAACGCATATGGTCCTGGCTGACCCACTCAACACCACATCCCCATAAGGAACAATGAAAAAAAAAAAAAAAAATTAATGGGACTTTAACCACTTGCTGACCAGCCACCGCAGTTTTACTGCGGCAGAATGGCACGGCTGGGCAAAACAAGGTTATGTTACGTCGATTCGCCCTGTGGCCACTTCACCCCCGGAGCCGATGCGAGTGCCCGATGGGCGCTATGACCGCCAGGCTCCTGCGATCGCTCGTTAAACACCGAGGTACCGGGATCTGTGTGTCTAAACACACAGATCCCGGTTCTCTGAGGTAAGAAGAGACTGATCGTGTGTTCATACAAAGTATGAACAGCGATCTGTCATCTCCCCTAGACAGTCCCATCCCCCCTTCAGTTAGAACACAGAGAGGGAACACAGTTAACCCCTTGATCGCCCCCTAGTGTAAACCCCTTCCCTGGCGGTGACATTTTTACAGTAATCGGTGCATTTTTATAGCACTGATCGCTGTATAATTGTCAATGGTCCTAAAAAAGTGTCAAAAGTGTCCGATGTGTCCGCCATAATGTCGCAGTCTCGATAAAAATTGCAGATCGCCGGCATTACTAGTAAAAAAATAATAATAATAATAATAAAAATGCTATAAATCTATCCCCTATTTTGTAGATGCTATAACTTTTGTGCAAACCAATCAATATACGCTTATTGCAATTTTTATTACCAAAAATATGTAGAAAAAGACATATCAGCCTAAACTGAGAAAAAATTTGCTTTAAAAAAAAAAAAATGGGGATATTTATTATAGCAAAAAGCACAAAATATTGTGCTTTTTTTCAAAATTGTCGCTCTTTTTTTGTTTATAGCGCAAAAAATAAAAAACGCAGAGGCGATCAAATGCCACCAAAAGAAAGCTCTATTTGTGGGGAAAAAAAAGGATGTAAATTTTGTTCAGGTGCAACGTCGCACGACCGCACAATAGTCAGTTAAATCGACGAAGTGCCGAATCACAAAAAAAATGGCCCGGTCATTCAGCAGCCAAATCGTCCGGGGCTGAAGCGGTTAAAGGCGTTGAACCTCCTCTCAGTATAATTATCAATGCACACTCATTGAATTAAAAGAGATCTTTATTGTACAAATTGTTAAAAGTTATGACACTGGGGGGGTTAACTTATACCCTTTGTAGATAGTAAAACATAGTACAGTAAAACCTTGGTTTGAGAGTAACTTGGTTTGAGAGCGTTTTGCAAGACAAGCAAAATGTTTTAATAAATTTTGCCTTGATATAAGAGTAGCGTCATGTCACAACTGAGTATAAAAAGAAGAGAGGAGCCTCTAAGTGTAGCAATATGGTTACATTTAATGAAGGTACAACATTTAGCAACTTATTGCTACAGAGGTGCCTCTCTTCTCTTTTATACTCTGCAAAAAAAATGCTTTGATATACAAGTGCTTTGGATTACAAGCATGTTTCTGGAACAAATTATGCTTGCAAACCAAGGTTTTACTGTATTTCGTTTTTAATGTGACAAAGGGTACATGTTAACCCCCCCCCCAGTGTCATAACTTTTGTACAATAAAGATCTCTTATATTTCAATGAGTGTGTATTGACCTTTAAAGTCCCATTCGTTTTTTCAATGTTTTCAATATTAATAAGGGAAGACATGGTAAAAGATAGTAAGGGAAAGGAATGAATAGAAAAAGGGCAGGAAAAGATAATGAGGGAAGGAAAGGTAGCAAAAGGGAAATGAAAGAGAAGACATGCTAAATGATAGCAAAGCAAGAGAAGCAATGGTAAGGGAAGGAAAATATAAAAGGAACTGGAAAGTAATGGAATGGTAAGGAATTGTAATGAACAAAAAGTAATGAGAAGGCATAAAATAAAAAAAGGGAAATAATGGAAGGGACAGAAAGGTATAGAAGGAAAAAGAGGGAGAATGCATTAAATAGAAATGAATGGGGAAATGAATACAAGAGAATGATAAAGGCACATAAACGGAAAAGAGAAAGGAAAATAAAAAGGAAAAGGCTAATGAAAAGGGAAACAAAAGACAGGGGAATTTCATACAAAGGGCAGAGCATGGATGGGAAGAAGCAACCAGAATAAAGGGAAAACAAGAAAAAGGAAGAATAAAAATAGATGAGATGGAGAACCTGAGAGTTCAGGACTAGAAAGTAAAGTGAAGAAGGAGAGAGCAGTAAAAAAAGCAGCACATTTGCAATATTATTTAGTGACATAAATAAATGGTACAGTCAGTGCAGAGATTGTCCGTCAGTATCCCGTCTCACAGTATGTCAGGTTTCCATGCGATATTCATACTGACATCATTCTCAGCCGCATCAGTGCTGCTTGTACCGTATCACCGCAGGACGCAAAGCGATATAACCGAAACAACTTAAAAACACAAAAAAAAAAGCGCAGAAACCGAATACAAAACTTCTACAAGATGTCAACACCGTCTACGGCTCCACCAAACAATGGCTGGCAGTGTCACACTTACCTCTGGAAAGAAGTAGAGCTTAGATACTGTTACCTTCCAGTTTCACAATATCACTTTACATTTTTTTCCCATTATTCAAGTTCTTTCCTTAATAAAGCAAATATTTTTTCTCAAAAATGATCAACCCCACTACTACTGTTCCTTTTTTTTTTTTACAAGCTGTGATTATATTTCTATTATTTACTATATACATTTTTAATGAATTTGATAAATGTAAGATTTATTATTTTATATTTATTATAATTATATTTCAATATTTTTACATTCCATCTATTTATTAAACTCTATCCCCTCTCCCTCTGTCATGACTACTTTATTGCTAAAGGTGCTTCTTACTAAAACACAGAAAAGTTACATACTAAATGCAAGGAAGTTGGGAGTTCTTGTGCCCCCCCTCCCATTTCCGTGTAATCTGATCTCTCCTGCTTGCCCCGGAAGAAGTCAAATTGTGACGAAACCGGTTGGGCGAGGCTACACTGACCAGTCACCGCGATTTTTAAACCCTTTTGCTGCAGGTTTTTATCTTATGAACTATTTGTTTATGTGCATTGTTTTTTTTTATTGTAATAAATACCTTAAGAAAGGTCTACACCAGGGATATGCAATTAGCGGACCTCCAGCTGTTGCAGAACTACAACTCCCTTGAGGCATAGCAAGACTCTGAAAGCCACAAGCATGACACCCAGAGGCATGATGGGACTTGTAGTTTTGCAACAGCTGGAGGTCCGCTAATTGCATATCCCTGGTTTACACTATCGGAAGCCCCTTGTTTGTTTTTTGGGTTGCCATGATAATTCTATTGCGGGAGGAATGCCTGGAGAGACGTACGCTGCCTGCGCTACATCTTTAAAAAAAAAATAAAAAAGGTAATCAAAAACCACCAAAAGAAAGTCCTATTTGTGTGAAAAAAAAATGATATTTTATTTGGGTACATTGTCGCACGACTGCGCAATTTTCATTCAAAGTAACACAGTGCCGTATCGCAAAAAATGGCCTGGTCATGAAGGGGGGGGGTAAACCTTTCAGAGCTGAAGCTTAACTTGCAAATTAGTCTTTAAAAGGGCAGGAACATTGTGAATAATACATTTTTTTGGGGGGTGGGGGGGGGGATTTTATTTACAGAATTGACTTACCTTTACAATAGAAAGGTAACAGGGACCAGAGCTTGAATTTACCGCCAGCTCCTGATTCAAATACATTTTCTTTTTTTTTTTTTTCTAACTACAGCAGAAATGTTGAACTTTTAGAATCAAGCTACTGGCATTTCAGTACCAGCAAACAAAAACGCATAATTAATCCACCAAAGAGGAACCCGATACGTTTTCCGCTTTTCATCTGATCCACAAAGTCAATCGGTGAAGCTGAGAAATCGTCCTCCGTCTTCCCCTGGAAGAGGGGCTGTCAGGCTGCATCCCCCCCCGAATTCTTCACCATAAGCTGCAGCCGGGAGTTGAAGGGCAATTTCTCCCGAGTGCGGCAGCGGAACTCCAGGGTGCCCCTCGACCTGAAGGGGCCCATCGGAACGCCACAGGAAGGACGGATTATTAGTTTTGTCTCTTGCAGCCCTGTGTGACGCACTGTGCTAGGAATTCTGGGGCAAGAGGTTTCTAAGTGCGGTGGCTGTCAGTCAGCGGAGAGCAGCACTGTCGTTAATATGGGGAGGTCGCAGGGCTTCAATCTTTAATTAAAAAGTCAGGAAAGAAAGTCTGCTTTGTGACCTCCCCCCGGGTGCTGAGACGTAATCTAAAGCAACATCCAGGATTGTATGCAAAAATGGATTTATACAAAGTCTGTTTTACCTGCAGAAGAAGGCACAAATCTGACCGATCGCCGTCTGCACAGCCAAGTCCGGAGGTTCATGGTCAGAGACAGGAGGGGGGTGAGGAGCAAAGGGCAAGAAACGACTTATTATGAAAGGCAATAATAAATGGTGGGTTTTCTAAGCCGACTTCAATCGCTTCTTCTACTCAACAGTGGCTAGATATCAGGGGGTCTGGGGGCCAACAGAAGACATGAGAATTCAGCTCAATGCAATGAAAAAAAAATTTACAAGCACACTCTCCAACTAGCCAGCACAAACATGCTATTTACCATAGGCGGGAGCACAGGGTGTGCCGGGTGTGGCTGGGCACACCCTAATCACCTAATTTGCATTAGCACTATCGTTCTGTGTAGCGGGGGGGGGAGATCTTCCTCTTACCGGCTTTACGCACTTCTCTTTCACTGTGCTGGCAGGGATATCAATGTGCCAAGGTCATATATATATATATATATATAGACACATACACACGCACATGTGTGTTTGAGCTTTGGGGTGCACACCCTGATCCATCTATGCTATTTACACTGCTTCCACTTTCTTTATGCCTTGGAAGTAGTCCCTTCCTCCTGATCTTCAGGTGTGTTGCTGTACCTAAGTAGCGAGTGGTTACCTCCAAAGCACGCCTGTTATTAGTTTGTTTATTGCTAGAAATGGGTCCCAAGTTGAGAGCTCAGATGGTTTAGGGGTCTCCAAGCTGCGGCCTGCGAGCCAAATGTGGTCCTTTGCTTGCCCTTGGGGCAGTATTCCTTCCACTTATACGAGGCACTATTCCTTCCAAAGACGGGGCACTGTTCCTCCCACTGACGCTAACAATGGGATCATATTCCTCCAATTGACACTAGAGATGGGGGGCTTATTCTCCACTGACACCAATGATGGGGCACTATTCCTCCCACTGAAACCTACAATGGGGCACTATTCCTTCCACTGACGCCAACAATGGAGTACTATTCCTCCCACTGACGCCAACAATGGGGTACTATTACTCCCACTGAAACCAACAATGGGGCACTATTCCTTCCACTGACGCCAACAATGGGGTACTATTACTCCCACTGACGCCAACAATGGGGTACTATTACTCCCACTGAAACCAACAATGGGGCACTATTCCTTCCACTGACGCCAACAATGGGGTACCATTCCTCCCACTGACGCCAACAATGGGGCACTATTCTTTCCACTGACACCAACAATGGGGTACTATTTCTCCCACTGACGCCAATGATGGGGCACTATTCCTCCCATTGATGCCAACAATGGGGCACTATTCCTCCCACTGACGCCAACAATGGGGTACTATTCCTCCCACTGACGCCAACAATGGGGTACTATTCCTCCCACTGACGCCAACAATGGGGTACTATTCCTCCCACTGACGCCAACAATGGGGCACTATTCCTCCCACTGATGCCAACAATGGGGAACTTTTCCTCCCACAATATGTCTGTCAACATCCTAAATAAAAATGAAACAAAAACAAATAAACGGTGTGCATGTGGTGCACCAAAACCCCTCATGGCCTATGGAGGGCAGACTCCTATGTAAGATTGTATAAAACAGATATTTTTTTATTTTACATCAATTCATTAAAAACCGGAGCATGTGTCCGAGTACTTAAACATAGTATAAATTAGACATACATGTGTTGACCTATCATCATCAGTTTACATCCAAATACCCTACAAACATCAAATGCATACAAAGGGCTACCCGTATCCAATTCCAGGTCAGCTCCCATGGATAGTTGTGATGAGACCCAACATGTTTCTGAATGTATAGTCCTTCCTCAGGGGAAATATACTGGGTATTTACTTAAACGTCAAACACAAAGAGCACACAATGTATAAAATCACATAAATATCTGCTAAACATGGCAGCTATGCGGACCCGCCCTCTGGCCCATTGGAAGGGATACACCAAACGGCCCAAACGTGCATACACAAGGACCCCCCCAATGGGGCAAGATGGCCCCTAGCAGCGCCAACCAGCCAAAATGTCAGTCTTAGGGTAGAGAAAGTCCATATATCCACAGCCAGCGTGCATCAAGCAGCCTCCCACTGACACTAGAGTTGGGGAACTAATTCTCCCACTGACACCAATTATGGGGCACTAGTCCTCCCACTGATACTAAGGATGCAATTTATTTACTCCCACTGACCACCAAGTCTATGGCATTGTTTACTCCCACCAATGCCAGGGCATTTTCTACTACCATGGGCCACAGTCTGGCCCCCTAAAGTTTGAAGGTCAGTAAACTGACCCTTTCTTTTCAAAATTACGGAGACCCCTGGTTTGGAGTAGTTAGGGACAGTAATATGCAAGGGTCCCTTGTCCCAGCAGTATGGCTTTATATTAAATTAATGTAGAAAAAAACTCTGTTTTTAACCTAAAAAGGGGCAGCATGGTGGTTAGCAGTCTTGCCTTGCAGCAGTAAGATCATCAGTTCCACTCCGAACCACGACACTGCAAGGTCAAGGAGAGCCAAGTTCAGCAACGGGTATAAACATAGGATTCAAGGTATCAGGAGCACAGCTGAAGACCAGTCAGCACTGGTTAGTGGTTAGGGCAGCCTTTAAGTAGGCCATCTGGTGCCAATTGGCACCAGGGACGCGCTCCCACGCGTGCACGTTGATCGCTGCGCACGCGCGTGTGCATAAGTGCCTATGCGTACAAGTGTGCACCAGACGGTTTCTAATGGTTTCCTTACGGACGTGCTTGTAGGTTAATTGGCTCCTGTCTATATCAGTCCTAAGATGTCAGATGGGGACCTTACATTATAAGCTCTTTAAGGGCAGAGACTGGTGTGAATGTACACTGTATGAATGTAAAGCGCTGCATAAATGACTAATTATTAATATAATAACTGTAATTTAAAAAAATGATATGTCCCAAGTTCAGCGCTCGGATAGTTTAGCTCTAGGGACCACAATATTTATAGGTGCCTTGACCCAGCAGTGTGCCTCCATATACATTTGCAAAGTAATGCAGCAAAAACGCTTAAAATGTTGAAACAACTTTTTTGTTGGAGAGCATGCTGGGGAATATTTACATTGTTCTCTGGATTGTCCTGTCCCTGTGTACCTTTCCTTTTTGCTAGTTATAAATCGATCGGAGCAGCTGCTATTTTTGCTTTGTTGCTCGATGGGGATGCAAGGTTTGGTTTTACTGTAGGACGGAACAGCGGCAGTCTTTTTCTACAACAGCAACAGTTATCAGTAAAGAGTTTGCTTAGCTAATACTCCAATGTACAAGCCCTAATTGCAAATGTAAAAAAAAAAAAAAATCTTTCACTATAATACAATGTTGCTGATTTTCAAAACAAAGATTAGAGCACTGTAATTATGTTCCTTTTTTCTCCCTTGTAACCTTCCTGGTTCCATAGAAATACCAAGATTGAGGCACAGTAGACCATGATTGACCAGTATTTCTGCCAACCCTTGTGCCCATTTATAATTCTCTGTAAAAAAAAAAAAAAAAGATTGACTGCGCAATCCATTAACAACAATAACAGGCTGAAAACAAATAGCTGGCAGCAGCCAGTCTGAAGCTGTTCTCATGCAACCAAAGTAAGTGCAGTAAAACCTTGGTTTGAGAGCGTTTTGCAAGACAAGCAACATTTTTAAATAAATGTTGACTTGATATACAAGCGATGTCTTGATATGCAAGTGGAGTCATGTCACAACTGACTGAGTATAAAAGAGAAGAGAGGGCGCATCTAACTGTAGAAATATGGTTACATTTAATGATGGTACAACATTTAGCAACTCAGCAAAAAAAAGTAAAAAAAAAACCAAAAAACTTTTTTTTATTACTGGACCTTTAAAAAAAAAAAAAAAGAAAAAAAAAGGTCCTTAAGTGCTCTGTGTTCAGACGCCGGACACAGTGCACTTATGGGAAGCGCCACGTCTATGCAATCACGAGATTGTAGACGTGGCGCTGCATTTGCAGGCGATTAGCCTGCCTTGTGGCACTTTCTGAAGCGCCGAGTAGCCCGGTCATAGTAATAGATACTACAGGCGCCGGGTGGAAGCTACTCAGCGCTTCAGATTTGATTGACATCTGACCTGAATTAGATGTCACTTCCTGTTTCTATCTCTCATTGCGCCCGAGAGAGGAAACAGGAAGAATGCCGCTGCCAGTGTGAAGGAGACACCGCAGGAGACCCAAGGTAAGTACCGCTGTGTGGAGAAGGGGGGGGTTTGAAGTGACAGAGGCTACATTTGTGGGGGACAGAGGCTGCATTTGGCGGGGGACAGAGGCTGCATTGGGGGGAGGACAGAGGCTGCATTTGGGGGGGGGGACAGAGGCTGTATTTGGGGGGGACAGAGGCTGCATTTTGGGGGGGATAGAGGCTGCATTTGGGGGGGACAGAGGCTGCATTTGGGGGGGCAGAGGCTACATTTGGGGGGGACAGAGGCTGCATTTGGGGGGGACAGAGGCTGTATTTGGGGAGACAGAGGCTGCATTTGGGGGGGACAGAAGCTTCATTGGGGGGGGCACAGGCATGTTGCATTTAATGGGACACAGGCATGCTGCATTTAATGGGACACAGGCATGCTGCATTTGGGGGGGGGACAGAGGCTACATTTGGGAGGGACAGAGGCTGCATTTGGGGGAACAGAGGCTGCATTTAATGGGACACAGGCATGCTGCATTTAATGGGGGACAAAGGCTGCATTTGGGGGCGGACAGAGGCTACATTTGGGGGGGACAGAGGCTGCATTTGGGGGAACAGAGGCTGCATTTAATGGGACACAGGCTTGCTGCATTTAATGGGACACAGGCATGCTGCATTTAATGGGACACAGGCATGCTGCAATTAATGGGATACAGGCATACTGCATTTGGGGGGGTGACAGAGGCTGCATTTGGGGGGGGACAGAGGCTGCATTTTATGTGACAGAGGCTGCATTTGATGTAACACAGGCTGCATGTAAGGAGGGACTCCGCTGGGGGCACCTGATGTAAGGACAGACTGCTGGGGATGCCTCATGGCATCTGGTTGTAGGCGACGTGGCTAGTGACACACTTGGGGGTCCCACTGATTCTGCATTATGGTGAGTTGAATGATTTAATTTTATACTACAATGTAATAATAGAAATAATGCGCTTCAATCATCCTGACACCATAACAACCATGGTGCCGGGATGATTGAAGTGCTAACACCAGGTATTTGGAGTATCTTTATCTGCTGATTGTTAAACTTTCTAGAATACACAGATTTATATTGTTGTGTAGGATCTGGGCCTGCCGTCCCTCTCTCCCTCTCCCACCATCCCTTGTTCATCTCAGACGCTAACCACACCACTTTAGAGCCACGCCCACTATTTCAATGAAACCACGCCCATTTTCACCAAGTGGGAGGGGTCAAAAAGGAAGGGCGGGGTCTGGCGCCTCCCCATCCTAAAACTTCACCAGCCACCACTGGTAAATATATGTTAATATATATGTGAAAAATATTAACTAACAAAGCAAACAAAAAAAGTTTTAAATGTTTATCGTTTGTAAAATAGACATGAACAACAACAACAAAAAAAAAGCAGGAAAATAATAATTAAATGGAGGAGAATAGGGAGTTAATTAAGGCTGATTAGAGTAAATTAAGGGTTAATAAGGGGTTAAACAGAGGAACATTTGTTCATCCCTTTGATCTGCAGATGAAGAAACAGAAAGATACAATGTTTCTTTTTATTTTAGTGTTTCAGAGGCTGAGCAATGTTGTTAATAAACATTACCGGCTGCTTTTTTTTTTTTGACAGCTCCAATTACCGGACTTCTTTAACACTTCAGCTGTCAACAGGGGAGACCCCACTGACAGCTCAAAGAACCGAGCCTGAAAGAATCGGTTTCAGGTATCGGTGCTTTTGCACGAGTACCGATACTTCTGCAAATACTCTGTATCGGCACTGATACCGATACTAGTATCGGTGCAACCCCAATCTGGGGTACAGCTGTCCACATTGACCATCCTCCATCGTCCCTTCTGCGCTGCGCTCCACGAGCAGTTCAAGCCTCGCTTTCAGATCGCTCTACTGCAGGGTAGTCTTCCCGGTCACGATTGTAGACTGACAGCGGTGAGAACCGGCGGTGCGGGGGATGGTCTATGTGGACAGCTTTACCCCAGATGCCTACATATTTAGATGCCTCTTTTAATCATCAACCATATGAGTTGCTAAATGTTGTACCTTCATTAGATGTAACCATATTGCTACACTTAGAGGCGCCTCTCTTCTCTTTTATACTCTGTAACTCCTGCTGGATTTTGCTTCTAATCCCCTTATGGAGGCTTCCATTTGTGGATGGACGTTTTATGGTTACACAACCAACAATCCCATCGCTATAATCTTTTTATATGGACTATAAACTGAAGGAATTATGAATAAATGGTTGTGGAACGAATCATTTGAGTTTCCATTATTTCTTATGGGGAAATTTGTTTTGCTATACAAGTGCTTTGGTTTACAAGCATGTTTCTGAAACGAATTATGCTCACAATCCAAGGTTTTACTGTAAAGTGCACCAAAGAGAAGACCAGAGATTTTTTTTTCCCTACCTGGGTGCCGTCTGGGTTCTTCATGGGTGCTGTGGCTAAATGCCAAAAAATTGCCCAAAATTTGTCAACAAGTCGGCGGGTGGATGAAGCCGGTCTATTTTTTGGTATCCAAAGCCCCAGGTTTCTATTTTTGCAGCATTACAAACTTGGACGCTGCTGTGTGGGCCACCCGCTGAAGTCGTAACAATCGATGACATCACATCGGGCGCCTGCACAGCATCCTTTTTTGCCCCTCCTCGGTCTGTTTCCGTCAGCACCGCTCAGCACCGGGGTCATGTCAGCTGCATGAAGGGGAAGAAAAAAACCGAGGGAGAAGAGAAACACTGAAATACAAGTCATCACCAGTGTGCAAAGGAATATTTGCATTGTAAAAATAAACCAACTCCAATGTTGGGTTTTCTACGTGTGAAGATGCTGCTGCGTTACGTAAAAAACTTTTTCTATTTTTTTAAAATATATTTTAGAATTGGTGCCTCAAGACTTTAACCACTTTAGTTCTGGAAGATTTACCCCCCCCCCCCCCCCCCTTGCATGACGAGGCCATTTTTTTGAGATACGGCACTGCGTTACATTAACTGACAATTGCGCAGTCGTGCAACGCTGTACACAAATAAAATGTATGTCCTTTTTTTTCCCACAAATAGAGCTTTCTTTTGGTGGTACTTGATCCCCTCTGCTATTTTTATTTTTTGCACTATAAAGCAAAAAATGTGCGAAATTTTGAAAAAAAAAAAACTATATTTTTTACTTTCCCCTATAAAACAAATCCAATATGATTTTTTTTTTTTTTTTAAAAAGATCTAATTTCTTCTTAAATTTAGGTCAATATGTATTCTACTACATATTTTTGGTAAAAAAAATAATAATAATAAGTGTATATTGATTGGTTTGCGCAAAAGTTAAAGCGTCTACAAACTATGGTATATATATATATATATATATATTTTTTTTTTTTTTTTTTTTTTTAATTTTTTAGACCCCTTTCAGTCTTTAGACCCAGTTTTCAGGCATTTTAGCACTAGAAATAGCGCCTGTAAAGCACCTGAAAACTGCCTCCTACGCCACCCGAATGTGAAAGCTTGCGGTGCGCTTGCGTGACGTTTGAAAAAGTCCTGCAAGCAGCATCTTTGGGGCGCCCCTGCCCATTGCAATGAATGGGCAGCGCGTCTGAGGTCAGGCACTGATGCTGGAGGAGAAGGCCTGGCTCACAGTCTCCGCTCTAATTCATCCCAAAGGTGTTCTATCGGGTTGAGGTCAGGACACTGTGCAGGCCAGTCTAGTTCCTTCACCCAAAACTCGCTCATCCATGTCTTTATGGACCTTTGTGCAGTCATGTTGGAACAGGAGGGGGCCGTCTCCAAACTGTTCCCACAAAGTTGGGAGCATGAAATTGTCCAAAAAGTCTTGGTATGCTGACGCCCTAATGCCCTATACACACGATCGGACTTTCCGACAACAAAACCGTGGCATTTTGTTCGAAGGTTGTTGGCTCCAACTTGTCTTGCATACACACGGTCACACAAATGTTGGCCAACAATTATGAACGTGGGAATGTGGTGACCTACAAGACGTACGACGAGCCGAGAAAAAGGAAGTTCAGTAGCCAGTGCGGCTCCTTCTGCTTGATTCCAAGTATACGTGAACCTTTGTGCGTCGGACTTGTGTACACACGATCGGAAATTCCGACAACAAAAGTTTTGTTGAAAATTTGAGAACCTGCTAGCCAACATTTGTCTGACAACAAATGTTCGATGGAGCATACACACGGTCGGACTTTCAGCCAACAAGCTCACATCCAACATTTGTTGACGGAAAATCCGATCGTGTGTACGGGGCATTAGAGTTCCCTTCACTGGAACTAAGGGGGCCAAGCCCAACCCCTGAAAAACAACCCCACACTATAATCCCTCCTCCACCAAATGATTTGGACCAGTGCACAAAGCAAGGTCCATAAAGACATGTATGAGCGAGTTTGGGGTGGAGAAACTTGACTGGCCTGCACAGAGTCCTGACCTCAACCCGATAGAACACCTTTGGGATGGATTAGAGCGGAGACTGCAAGCCAGGCCTTCTCGTCCAACATCAGAGCCTGACCTCACAAATGCGCTCCTGGAAGAATGATCAAACATTTCCATAGACACACATCTAAACCTTGTGGACGGCCTTCCCAGAAGAGTTGAAGCTGTTATAGCTGCAAAGGGTGGGCCAATGCCATATTGAACCCTACGGACTAAGACCATTAAAGTTCATGTACGTGTAAAGGCAGGTGTCCCAATACTTTTGGTAATATAGTGTATGCAACCACACAGATTGTTCAGAAGGAGGGAAGAGCAGCAAAGCTTATCTGACCCCCTGACTTGATGGGCCCAGAACAGCGGTACCCCCTGTAGTCACACCAGTAGAAAACACCTGTACTACCCTGTATAGTCAGTGCTTTTGTCATTATGAAATCCACATTTATATGGTAACAGATAGAGAGGAGAGTCAAAATGATACATCTACGGTTAAGTATACAAAGGATTACTAAGCCCTTTAGAGACATTGAAGCCCCTCCGCCAGTAATCAAACTGACGCAAGCAAGATGTATAGGAAAGCATAATGTTTGGGGATCACAAATAACATTCTCGGGGCAAGAGGTCTGTCAGCGCGGCGTTCGCACCAAGCAAGGTGTTCACGCTCGGCAGCTGTTTTACGTTTCCCCGGGGAATCCGCGTGTTCGCCAGGTGGAGACGAAGGATAAAACCCGGGGCTTAGGGGATTCGCTTTGCAGGTATCGGGATAAGGTGTTTTATTAGTTTCCTTGATACCTTTAAAATGAGTACTGACACCGCATAAAAAAAAATCCCAGCACTGCCGAAGAGGAAGAAGACGACGTGGCTTAGCCGGGATCAGAGTCGCAACAAGGGTGCACGGGCGTCTGGGATCGCTCCGCTTTCCGGTCCGCAGCTGTTTATGTCTGCGCATAGGCTACTTGTAAATTGTGTCTGAAGCAATAAATGCGAGGTGACAAGTTTATGTCTAATGCCAGGAGACGTGGATTGCCAACTAGGCCGTGCCAAGTTATTTGTAGGCCTAGTGCGCCGGGCCTGTTGCAGCTCATTCTACACAACAAAAAAAGCTGGCAGCGAACAACAGCAAATAACATATCCCGTGAATTTTTTTACAGATAAGAGAGAACACGATGAAAAACGCAGAGCAGCAGCTAATTTCCTGGTTCCACCGATGTGGCGCTGGCCCAGCTCTGCCCCTCTGGGCCTCTGCTGGATTTGCAGGAAATAAAAAGAATTAGCCAACCCAACAATGGAAAAATTTCATTGTCCCGCATTTGGCAAGGAACCGCAAGCTGGTTTATGTGCCACATCGGAACCATTTGGCGGGATAGGCAGTTGGCTCCGTCTGGCTTGTCTGCAGGCGTTATTACGGAGTGGGTTAGTTGGTGGTCTGTTGAGGGTCAGCTAAGCTGGGATTAAAATTTACAAGGTGCACGTGGATTTATGGAATACAAAATAAATACATGTATACTATGTTACAAAATATATGATGCCGATAAAGCTACACAGACAGACAGGCAAGTAGAGAGGATGACAGGTAGATAGAAAGAAAGATAGAAAAGCAGAAGGGGAGAGAGAGAGAGAGAGAGAGAGAGAGAGAGAGAAAGGGAGTGTATATATAGTTAAAAAAGGAGGCTATAGAGGTAGAGAGGTAGAGAGGTAGAGAGGGAGGGAGGGAGGGAGGGAGGGGGGGGAGATACAAGAAAAGAGGGCGATATGTGGGAGATACAGGGAAAGAGCGCAAGGAAAATATGGGGGAAAGGTGGAAAGATACGGGGGAGAGAGAGAAACAGAGAAAAAGAGAGAGAGAGAGAGAGAGAGAGAGAGATGGGGGGGAGAGTAATAGATATAGGGAAAAAGAGAGATACGAGGAAAGAGAGATAGAGATGGGGAGAGAGAGATACGGGAAGAGATACGGGAGGAGAGGGATATGGGAGGAGAGAGATACGGGAGGAGAGAGATACGAGGAAAGAGAGATAGAAATGGGGAGACAGAGACACTGAGGGAGGGATGAGGGAGATACAGGGAGAGAGATAGAGATGGGGAGAGAGAGATACGGGAAGAGAGATACAGGAGGGGAGAGATACAGGAGGAGAGAGATAGGGGAGGAGAGAGATACGAGGAAAGAGAGATAGAAATGGGGAGAGAGAGACACTGAGGGAGGGATGAGGGAGATACAGGGAGAGAGATAAAGATACAGGGAAAGAGAAACAGTGATACAAGGTGTCACAGTACTACTTACAGTGAGCCCACAGGCGAGCAGGTGACAGGGGATCCCCCAGGGCATAGAGTCTAAGGGCCAACCGGTATTCTGCCAGGGACCCCCTCACGAGGGTTTGGGCTTAGCTGCGTGCTGACCCCAGGTCACGACCCCCCATGTTCACCCCGCTCCCTAGGGTAGTACCAGAAGACACTGTCAGACAAGGATGGATAGATGAAGCAAAGGAGAGCCGGATAGCGAGCCAAGGTCAGGGCGGGCTGCAGACAACCTAATCAGAACAAGCCGAGTCGGTACACAAGAGATCAGTTCACGAGAGATCAGGTTAAGGCAGGTTGCACGAAGGGAGCTCAGAAAGAAATGTTGCTCAAGCAACCAGAGCTGGTCAGAGAGGGATTTAAATAGAGAAGCACATGAGGGGCTGGACAGGAAGTAGCAGGAAGGAATCATAAATTAAGCAACAGGTGAGGCCGGCACCACCCATAGCTGCAGAGTGCACAGAGCTGAACACAAGCTAGTGGAACAACAGGTGCCAGTCGGCCTACAGCAGTAAAGGTGAGACACAGATTAGCTCTGCAGCTGATCTGTGACAGTACCCCCCCTTACGAGGTCCCCCTACACGTCTGGGGACTGGCTTGGAGGGAAATTTCTGATGGAATCTGGTCACCAAATGTGGGGCTGAGACATCGGTGGCAGGAACCCAAGACCTCTCCTCCGGACCATAGCCCATTGAGGGCACCTGGAGTCGGATGTGCTTGGTAGAGAGCCAAACTCTATCGCCAGGCAGGAACTTAGGAGCCGGACGGCAATGACGATCTGCTGCCGTTTTATGCCTGGAAGCAGCTAAATGAAGATTCTCAGAGACTTCTTTCCAGATTGAGTTGAAGGACCTTTGACTTTCAGCTGCTGCTGGTACAAGAGGAGAAATGGGAACAGGAAACAGATGGATGCTGCCCGTAAACAGTGAAGAAGGGAGATTTTCCAGAACTGGCATTGGAGTGAGGGTTTAAGGCAAACTCTGCCCATGGCAAAAGGTCCACCCAGTCATCTTGGTGGGCTGAGATGAAGGCACAGAGAAAACGTTCCACATTTTGATTGACGCGTTCCGTTTGCCCATTGGACTTGGGATGAAAGGCAGATGAAAAATCCAATTTAATCCCAAAGGAGCTGGCCAAGGCTTTCCAAAACTGAGCAGTAAATTAAACTCCTCTGTCAGAGACGATATGTGAAGGTATCCCATAAAGATGAAAGATCTCCTTAATGAAAGTTGTGGCAAGACTGGGAGCAGAAGGTAGACCTGGGAGAGGAATCAAGTGACACATTTTGGAGAACCGATCCACCACTACCCAGATGACTGTAGAACCTGTTGAGGGGGGCAGATCTGAGACAAAATCCATGGAAATACAACGCCAAGGTATATCAGGAGCTGGTAAGGGCAAAAGCAACCCAGCAGGGGCGGATGTGGAAGATTTGGATAGTACACAAACAGTACAAGCTTGAACGTATTCCTTGACATCCTTACGAAGAGAAGGCCACCAGTAATGACGCTGAGGGTCACAAGTACGAGGTATGCCAGGATGTGCAGAGAACTTGGAGTCATGTGCCCAAGCAAGGAGTTTGGGATGAAGTGCGGGAACTAGTTTTACCTGGAGGAGGCTGGGTAGACCGGAGCTGAGTAGTGGCTAGAATACAATGCGGAGGGATGATGGGACCAGGATCTAGGTGATTCTCAGAACCGTTGACATCAAACGACCTGGACAAGGCATCAGCTCAAAGGTTTTTGGCACCTGGATGAAAAGTAATGTTAAAAGTTGAAGCGGGCGAAAAAGAGGGCCCAGCGAGCTTGACGTGGGTTCAAGCATTTTGCGGATTGTAAATACTGCAGATTTTTATGATCAGTATAGATGGTACTACAAAGGGGAGAACCCGCTAGAAGATGTCACCATTCTTGAAGAGCTAGTTTAATAGCGAGTAGCTCACGGTCCCCAATGGTATAGTTCTTCTCCGCATCAAAAAACTTCTTGGAAAAGAATCCGCAAAGCTGAGACTTGCCCTTCTGAGCTTGGAGTAGGATGGCACCGACTCCTACTGAAGAGGCATTAACCTCCAAAGAAAAGGGTTTTGTAATGTCCAGACGTAGGAGAATTGGGGCGGAGAGGAAGGCTGCCTTGAGTTTGAGGAAAGCATCAATGGTCAGGGGACCAGAGCCAGGCATTGACACCCTTGTGAGATGTAATAGGGGCCACCAAGGTGGAGTAGTTACGAATGAATTAGCGATAGTAATTGGTGAAGCCCAAAAAGTATTGGGTGGCTTTAAGACCAGAGGCCTGGGGCCACTCAGAGATGGCCCGAAGTTTGGCTGGGTCCATGAGGAGGCCCTGTGACGAGATTATGTATCCCAGAAATGGAACTTGTGTTTGTTCAAATAGACATTTCTCCAATTTTGCATATAGACAATTGTCCCGTAGACGCTGTAGCACAGCTTTCACATGAAGACGATGGGTTAGTAAGTCTGGTGAGAAAATAAGAATATCATCCAGATATACAATAACACAGACATACAGAAGGTCGTGGAAGATCTCATTAACCAAATTTTGGAAGACCGCTGGGGCATTGCATAAGCCAAAGGGCATCACAAAATATTCATAATGTCCGTCCCTGGTGTTAAAGGCGGTCATCCATTCTTCTCCTTCCCGGATTCTTATTAAATTGTAGGCCCCTCTAAGATCCAGTTTGATAAAAACATGAGAACCTCGCAGTCTGTCAAAGAGTTCTGAAATTAAAGGAAGAGGTTATCGGTTCTTCACGGTGATGGCGTTAAGGCCCCTGTAGTCGATGCATGGGCGGAGTGAACCATCTTTTTTCATTAAAAAGAAGAACCCAGCTCCGGCAGGTGAGTTTGATTTCCTGATGAAACCCTTTTGCAGATTTTCCAGAATGTATTCAGACATGGCTTGTGCCTCGGGGATAGATAGAGGGTAGACTCGGCCTCGGGGAGGAGAGGTCCCAGGTAACAGATCAATGGAGCAGTCATAGTCTCTGTGAGGAGAAAGGCGATCAGCAGACTTTTTGCAGAAAACATCTCGGAAAGACTGATATTGGGAAGGCAATATGGGAGTTGTGGAGGTCTCAGCCAGAGGAATGGAAGGAGCACCTTGGAAATACATCGTTGCTGACACAGAGGACCCCAAGCCAATACTTGTCCAGAATTACAGTCAAGATGTGGGGAGTGTTTCTGCAACCATGGAAGGCCCAGGATGATGGGACTGGAGAATTTAGGCAGAATTAGGAAAGAGATCTCCTCAGCATTCAAAACCCCAATGCATAAGACAATAGGAGGGGTTTTAAACCGGATGGGGCTCATAGGCAAGAAGGAGCCATCTACTGCAGTCATGGAAAGGGGTATAGCCAAGGCAACAAAGGCAATGCCAAACTCGGAAACTAAAGATTGTTCAATGAAATTCCCAGCAGCACCAGAGTCCACGTATGCAGAGAGTTGGTAGGCATTTTGAGCCCAGTGGATAGCCACGGGAAGGGTGAAATGAAGGAAATGGACAAAATTAAAGGATCGGTCTAGAGGTCGGTCTAGATCACCTCCCTCCGAGTTACCTAGACCCTGGAGTTTCCCGGACAGACTGGACAGGAGTTCAAAAGATGTCTTTTATCACCACAATAAAGGCACAAGCCCAATCCCATGCGTCGGGCATGTTCCTTGGGAGTGAGGCGAGTTCGCCCAAGCTGCATAGGTTCTTCCAACATGTGAGAGGTTGAAGATGGAGAGGGTTCCACAGGTCTTTGGACTACCTGTGCTGGACGGCCAGCAGGGGGATGACTGGATCTGGATTTCTCCAGGCCCGCTCCTGGAAGCGAATGTCTATTTGAATGCTCAATGCGATTAAATCATCCAATGTGGTAGGAATGGTGCGTCCAGCGAGTTCATCCTTGACATGCTCAGATAGGCCTTGCCAGAAAGTAGCTATAAGGGCCTCATTATTCCATTTGAGTTCAGTGGCCAGCATACAGAATTGAACTGCGTATTGGCCGATTGTCAATCCTTGCTGACGAAGACGAAGGAGGGCCCCAGCAGCCGAAGACACTCTGCCGGGCTCATCAAAAGTTTTCCAGAATGCATCCAAAAAGAGCTGGAGGTCGGAAGTGATAGAATCGTGTGATTCCCAGAGTGGGGAGGCCCAAGCTAGAGCATCACCGTAGAGGAGAGAAATGATATATGTGACTTTGGCTGGAATGTTCAAAGTGGATAGAACACTGCTTAAAGCAGGGTTCCACCCAAATTTTGAACAATATCTGTATGTATTCTCTTCCTTGCCTAGATGCTGACATGCCGTTTAAAAAAATTTAAATCGCCGTAACTACCTTTTATTTTTCTATTCTTCTTTGCACTTCCTGGTTCTCCTCCCATGGGAGTAGGCTTTTTCTAGCCTCTCCCAGACTCCTGGGAGCTAGTCTCAGGCTTCCCAGGATGCCACTGAGCATGTGCGGGAGCGAGCAGTGAATGCTGGGAGCACAGCATTCACCACATCCAGGAAATAAATGCTTGTGGGCTTCAAATGCCCACAATGAAGATGGAAACCGCCTGCAGTGAATAATATAAGTTATTCTTTCCGACGAAATCTGACACAGACAGACATATTACACACAATATGTGAGTATGTAATGCTGAGAAGAAAAGTTTGTGAATGAACTAAAAAAAAAAACGATAGATAGGTGGACCACCGCTTTAATGAAGCCCTGACAAGCCTAAGGGTCACCAGAAAAACTAGGTGGCGGAGGCAGATGCAGGCAGGGATTGCCAGGTGTAGCGGGTAACATGGGAGCAGCTGAAGCAAAAGCTGAAGTTGCAGCGAGTTGCAGACGATCCAGACGGGAGGCAAGATCCTGAAGGACCAGCATTATTTGCTCTTGATTTGCTTGCTGGGAGTTAAGTCTCTGAACTAGATGTTGCATTTGATCCTTGGTAAGTGGTCGATTCTCAGAAGCACTCATGGCTTGAGCAAACTGTCATGGTACTACTTACAGTGAGCCCACAGGCGAGCAGATGACACGGGATCCCCCAGGGCGTGGAGTTTAGGGGGCCAGCCGGTCTGCCAGGGACCCCCTCGCGAGGGTTTGGGCTTAGCTGCATGCTGACCCCAGGTCACGCCCCCCAGGTTCACCCCGCTCGCTAGGGAAGTACCAAAAGACACAGTCAGACAAGGATAGATGGATGAAGTAAAGGAGAGCCGGATAGCGAGCCAAGGTCAGGGTGGGCTGCAGACAACGTAATCGGAACAAGCTGAGTCGGTACACAAGAGATCAGTTCATGAGAGGTCAGGTTAAGGCAGGTTACATGAAGGGAGCTCAGAAACAAATGTTGCTCAAGCAACCAAAACTAGTCAAAGAGGGATTTAAATAGAGAAGCACATGAGGGGCTGGACAGGAAGTAGCAGAAAGGAATCATATATTAAGCAACAGGTGAGGCCGGCAACACCCATAGCTGCAGAGTGCAGCAGAGCTGAACACAAGCTAGTGGGACAACAGGTGCCAGCAGTAAAGGTGAGACACAGATCAGCTCAACAGCTGATCTGTGACACAAGGAAAGAGAGAGGCAGAGATATGGGAACAGAGAGGGAGAGATACAAGGAAAGAGAGAGAGAAAAGTAGAAATATGGGGAGAAGAGATACAAGGAGAGCAAGAGAGAGAAATAAATGTGGGGGAGAGAGACACTGGAGGAGGAGAGAGGGAGATACAGGGAGATAGAGAGATACAGGGAAAGAGAGAATCAGAGATACAAGAAAAAGACATACAAGAGATACAAGAAAAAGGCAGAGACAGAGATATGGGAAGAGAGAGAGAGAGAGAGAGAGAGAGAGAGAGAGAGAGAGAGAGAGATTCAGGGAAAGTGACAGAGAGAGAGAGAGAGAGAGAGAGAGAGAGAGAGAGATATGGGTAAAGACACACTGGAGGAGGGGAGATACAGGGAAAGAGAGAGACAGATACAGGGAAAGAAAGAGCAGGCATACAGGGGAAGATAGAGACAGAGATGCAAGGACAGAAAAAGACACAGATATGGGAAGAGAGAGACAGATACAGAAAAAGCAAGAGAAAGTGAGATATGGGGAGAGAGACACTGGAGGAGGGGAGAGGGAGATACAGGGAAAGAAATATACAGGGATACAGGGAAAGAGACAGAAGGAGATACATGGAAAGAGAGAGACAGATACTGGAAGAGAGAGATACAGGCAAAGCGAGAGAAAGAGAAGGAGAGATATGGGCAGAGAGAGACACTGGAGGAGAGGAGAGGGAAATGCAGGGAGAGAGACAGGAATACTGGGAAAGAGAGAGACAGAGATACAAGGAAAGAGAGAGACAGAAATACAAGCAAACAGAGAGACAGAGATACAAGGAAAGAGAGAGACAGAGATGTGGGAAGATAGAGAGATACAGGGAAAGCGACAGAGAGAGAGAGAAAGAGAGATATGGGGAAAGAGACACCGGAGGAGGGGAGAGAAAGATACAGGGAGAAAGCGATAGATGCAGGGAAAGAGAGAAACGGGGATACAAGGAAAGAGAGAGATACAGGGACAGAAAGAGAGATAATGGGAGAGAGACACTGGAGGAGGGGAGAGGGAGATACAGGGAGAGAGAGAGAGAAAGAGAGAGAGAGAGAGAGAGAGAGAGAGAGAGAGAGAGAGAGAGAGAGAGATACAGGGAATGTGGGAGAGAGAGATATGGGGTGAGGGTGAGAGAGACACACACACAGAGGGAGATATGGGGAGAGAGAGGGAGAAATGATGGGAGGAAGAAAGAAAGATACAGGGAGAGAGAGAGAGATGGGATAGGAAAGAGATTGGAGAGATACAAGGAGAGAGAGAGACACACACACACACATGGAGAGAGAGGTACAGGGAGATTTACAAAGATTAAAAGAAAGATAATGGAGAGAGAGGAATGGGGAGAGAAAGAGAGGAGAGATAAAGAGAGAGGGACAGATAGAAAGAGAGAAAGATTGGGATAGAGAGAGATACAGGGAGAGATGAGATTGAAAGAGAGAGCAAGAGATGCGGGGATTGTGAAACAGAGAAAGAGAGTTATACAGGGAAATAGTGAATGATATGGGGAGACAGAGAGCATGACAATGGAGGAAAGAGTGGTACAGGGAGAGAGATATGGGGAGAGAAAGTGAGCAGGGATGAAGAGAGAGAGAGAGAGACGGGGAGAGAGAGAGAGAGAGACGGGGAGAGAGAGAGAGAGAGAGAGACGGGGAGAGAGAAAGAGAGAGAGAGAGACGGGGAGAGAGAGAGAAAGAGAGAGAGAAAGAGAGACGGAGAGAGAGAGAGAGAGAGACGGAGAGAGAGACGGGGAGAGAGAGAGAGAGAGAGAGAGATGGAGAGAGAGACGGGGAGAGAGATGGGGGGAGAGAGAGAGACGGGGAGAGAGAGACGGAGAGAGAGACGGGGAGAGAGAGAGGGGAGAGAGAGACGGAGAGAGAGAGAGAGAGACGGAGAGAGAGAGAGAGAGACGGAGAGAGAGAGAGACGGAGAGAGAGAGAGAGACGGAGAGAGAGAGACGGAGAGAGAGAGACGGAGAGAGAGACGGGAAGAGAGAGACGGAGAGAGAGACGGGGAGAGAGAGAGACGGAGAGAGAGAGAGAGAGACGGAGAGAGAGACGGAGAGAGAGACGGAGAGAGAGACGGAGAGAGAGAGATGGGGAGAGAGAGAGAGAGAGAGACGGAGAGAGAGAGACGGAGAGAGAGACGGGGAGAGAGAGACGGAGAGAGAGACGGGGAGAGAGAGAGACGGAGAGAGAGAGAGAGAGAGAGAGAGAGAGACGGAGAGAGAGACGGAGAGAGAGACGGAGAGAGAGAGAGAGAGATGGGGAGAGAGAGAGAGAGACGGAGAGAGAGACGGGGAGAGAGAGAGAGACGGAGAGAGAGACGGGGAGAGAGAGAGAGACGGGGAGAGAGAGACGGAGAGAGAGACGGGGAGAGAGAGAGAGATGGAGAGAGAGACGGAGAGAGAGAGAGAGGCGGGGAGAGAGATGATAAGAGAGAAGAAAAGAAAGAAAAAAGATATTGACAGAGAAAGAAAGAGAGAGAGAGAAAAAAAGAGAAACAGACAGAGAAATGGAGAGGGGGAACAGAAAGAAAAACAGAATAAGGCACAAAGAGTTGAAAAGAGACATAAAGAGATGAAAAGAGAAATAAAGAGATGAAAAGAGACATAAAGAGATGAAAAGAGACATAAAGACAAGAGGAAAAATGGACTAACACCCACAAGCAAATAATAAAAGACAGACAGATTAATAGGCAGTAGATACGGCCAGCCCTGTCACACCCCAAAAAATATGACTCTTTTTTGGCGAGTCCATTCCCACATTTATTTTGACGATGTTGTCAACCAATTCAGATATTTTTTAAATACGTATTTTTCTCCTCAATATTACCCCCGCTGTGTACTCAACAGGGATCAGCATTAAATTTTCATCAAAAAATGCATGCGGTCCTGAATGACAAATCTCATTCCATAAAACATTACACGCCACGCGGGATTGTGCGATTGCCCATTAAACTTGAAATTTGGTAAGCTCGACTCCTATCCCCGGGGCTGAGACCACAGACTCACTGATCGGCTGCCAATAACATCACGCTGTCAATATTTCTGTACCAAATGTGGCCACCTGAACACATTCCTCCCCTCCTCCCTCGGTGAAATCTCCCCAAAAAAACGGGGTAGTAGGGGAACAAATTGTGCGGTTCCGAGCGGCTCCGGTAAGGTGTGCAAGCCAAGCCGCCCCCCCCCCCTCCACCCAGCGTGGAGTGTTTTCATAACATATATAATATGTAGAGTATAAAACTTCAGGAGAACATTTCGTTTTATATACTCGCTGCCTCTACCTTCAAATGTTGGATGGATGCCGGAACAATTTTACGGCGATCGTGAAAAAATGTATCTTTTGGCCGTTGGAGCCAACATAAAAAGGTAACGTTATGCTTTCGCTGTGAGCGCTTTCCAAAGGCGACGTCTGGTGTTGAATTGTAAAAAAAAAAAGTAGAAGACACAAAAATAATATTGGCACACACTATGGGAGAATTGGTCAACAGCTTTCAGGTTCACTTTATCTCGGCGCGTTCAACGTTCAATAAAACTTCCACTCACCTTCATGGTAAAAAAAAAGTTTACAGTAGAACTATATGCAAAGCTTTTGTTTTTTTTTTTCATTTTGGATTGAGTAAGGCTTTATCTACACACTGCCTACTTTGAGCGCTGGCTGCGGGAAAACGACATTTTGATGCGTTTCTTTCTGCGGGTTTTTCCCGAGGTTTGCATTTTCTCCACAGCCAGCGGTCAAAGCATTCCTGTCCTGAACGCCACACGCGTTCAAGACAGGGAGGCTGAGGAAGGCTGGAGCTCCCCCAAACGCAGCAGCTCCTAAACTCTGGTAAAAGCCCATGTGTACACACGTAGGCTTATTAGGCCCCATTCACACCTCAGCATTTTGCAGCTGGGAGCTCAACGCTCCAAAAAGCTGGATCAATGATTCTCTATGGAGACGGTTCACATCTCCACTCCAAGTCGCCTGACGCCAAAGGCCTGAAGCTCAGAAAAAGTTCTGGAGCTACTTTTGTAGCTCAAATCGGGGCAGACTGGTGTGTTTTTGAAGCGTTTTTTTTTTTGTTTCGCAGAAATGCATGGAAACGCTTGCTTTGCTAATTTTTGAGTATTTTAGCACTGCTCAAATGCAATAATGTAATAAAAATAAATAATAATAATTAATAAATAAATGATAAATATAATGCTTTCATAAATAATAATAATCATAAATAAATAAATGCAAAACAAATAATAATAAAAATAAATAATAATAATTAATAAATAGATGATAAATATAATGCATACATAAATAATAATAATCATAAATAAATAAATGCAGAATAAATAATAATAAAAATAAATAATAATAATTAATAAATAGATTATAAATATAATGCATACATAAATAATAATAATCATAAATAAATAAATGCAGAATAAATAATAATAAAAAGAAATAATAATTAATAAATAAATGATAAATATAATGCATACATAAATAATAATAATCATAAATAAATAAATACAAAATAAATAATAATAAAAATAAATAAAATAACCCAATTCCTAACCCTAATATCAACCCCTAATCCTAACTCCTAACTGTAATTTTAAACCTTAACCCATCAAAATAAATAAATCAAAAATTGCAGCACTGATCAAAACTACTAAAACACCCTATATATGCTACATTGCGAGGAAATATGATCATGGATTAAAAAATCATCAAAACAATTATATCACACAACTATTGTGAATAGTTAATATATATGCAAAACATTAAAGTGTAAAGTTGCGTTCAATGAAAAAGTTCATGAACCAAAAAAATATAATAAAGTCCATGAATAGTAGTGCTCCAAACAATGCGTGAGCAAAAACTGAAAGAAATATAAATATAATAGTAGATATATGTTAGTGCTAAAAATTCATACAAGTGAAAAAACTGTTCTTTCAGTAACCGATATGATTGTAGTGGTGACATTCAGTGATATCTTGTATGCTGATTCAATGTGACAATAACACCTTAGTGAAAAATAAATAAATAGGTAAATAAATAAATACATAAATTAACCCCTAACCATAATGTTTAACCCCTAACCCCTTACAAAAAAAAAGTAAAACAATGTATAAATAAAAATATAATAACTAAATAAAAGTGGATGAAAAGCTGTAAAAGATAGCATCAAATGATGAAATGTGATGAAAATGCCAAAGCTCGATAATGCTTTAAAAACGTTGTACAAAAGCGCTCTAAAATGCCCATACAAAACTCTCAAAAAAAAAAAAAACGCCATACGCTCCTAAACTCAATCAGGAGAGGCGTGTCCACGGGAGCGGCATAACCGCCCACTTGTGCACACCTCCCCATACGTCAGCCGAGATCGCATAGCACACATGCCGGCACGAGGACGCCCAAAAGGGGAGATTGGATGTAGATGAAATCCAATAGGCTATTTGAGCGGACTTACATTTCTGTAAAAATCCAAAAATTAGCTATAGGTAAATATTGTTGGTAATAATAGAGAATAAATTGATTTATAAAAAAAAAAAGAAAAAAAAAACATAGAAAACGTTGCTCCAGTCCTCCAAGGCAATAGAGGTGATCAAAGAGGATCTATTCTTTTATTGCCTCTGTGACCAGCCGGCCGCACCGTCAGATCTTTTCTTGGGCGTGTCAGTAAAAACGGTAAGCTCGAGAAACACGGGCGAACGGTGGCAGGGGGAGGGACGTCGACTCCCCGCCGCTTCTGAAAAGTGGCTCATGAGAAAGCCAGCCGCTGGCTGGAAAAAAAAATTAAAAATACCGGGGCTATGAATGATATCTTCAGCCATAACCCCGGTAAACACCACTTGCAAACTGCAACGTATATATCAGTATTGTGGTCAGCAAGTGATAACATGGTTTACAATTTCAGATCAATTCACAGGAAGTGACACGGACGCTGCATTTCTGGCAGGATTGATGGGTATTTTCTGTATTTGCTTAAAATGTTCTTAGACTGATAAAAGGAAAATGAAGGCCACCACCACATCTAAGGATTTATTGGGTTTAGATATCCTTTCAAATTTAATTTTTAACTATAACTATAAAGAAACTGGACTTTTCTGTTCCTCTGTGATTTGCTGCGGCCCATCAGTCACATGACAGTTGTAATCATCGACTGAATAACAAAGTATCTTTCTCTCAAGTTTTTTTTTTTTAACTTTTGTTTAACCTAAAAGTTTTTTTTTTTTTTCTTTTTTCTCTTTAGTTTCCCACTCTGCTCCAAAGTAAACCCTAAACATTTTTGTTTTCTTGCATTTAGATATACTGCAACTTTTTTTATTTAACCACTTGACCTCCAGAAGCTTTTTTTCCCCCCTTCATGACATTTTTTGCTATTCGGCAACATTGTACCCAAATGCAATTTTTAGCTGTTTTCTCACACAAATAGTACTTTCTTTTGGTGCTATTTAATCACCACTAGGTGTTTTTATTTTTTGTTATATAAACGAGAAATCACACTAAAAATAAAAAAAAAATATATATATATTTTACTTTCGGTTATAAAACATATCCAATAAAATCAATTTCTTCATATTTAATATCATTTAATATCATTTAATATAATTTAGGCCAAAATGTATTCTGCTACATGTCTTTGGTAAAAAAAATAATAATAATAAATAAAAATCCCAGTAAGTGTATATTAATTAGTGTGTGTGGAAGTTATGGCATGTACAAACTATGGAAGATATATTTAAAAATCGATCAGTCCTGATGTTCTGACAGCCAATCTCATTTCTTGAGGCCCTAAAATAGACAGTGCAAATACCCCCAAATTACCCCCTTTTGGATAGTAGAAATTCCAAGGTAATTAGTAAGAGGCATGGCGAGTTTTTTTTTAAAGGGGTTGTAAACCCTCGCATTTTTCTACCTGAAAGCATTCTGTGCATTGAGGTGAAAAACCTCTTGTAGTGCACCAGAGCCCCCCTTTTACTTACCTGATCCCGATCATTCCTGTGCCAGGGATGAGCACACCCGCTCCAGCCGGTGTCTCGGGTCCTGATTGGATAGATTGATAGTAGTGCAGCCATTGTGGTCAATCAAATCCAATGACGCAGGAGACGGGGGCGGAGCCGAGTATTTCTGTCTGTGTCAATACACGCAGCAGCAGGACATGGGAGCGCGCCCGCACAGGAGCCCCGGGGGAGAGCGCTTCTCTGGCGGGGCATTCAAGAAGAGGAGGAGCCAGGAGCACCGCTAAGGGACCCCAGAAGGGGGGGGAGGATTGAGGGGCCACTCTGTGAAAAACCAACTGCACAGAGGAGGTAAGTATGACATGTTTGTTTTTGGTTTTTTTTGGAAAATTAAGAAATTAAAAAAAAAATAACATTTTTCACTATTTTTCTACATACTTCTCACCAGTGCAATATAATGGTACCATAGTAACATTGTACTAGACTGGGGAAGTGATCAGGATTTTTCTTTCCCAATTTATTATTTTTTTATTTACATACTATCACCAGTGCAGTACAGCATCAAGGAGGGTTTACATATCTTTTAAGGTTGTAATTTTTTGGAAAATTAAGAGATTTAAAAAAAAACATTTTTCACTATTTTTTTTTTCTTTTTACATACTATCACCAGTGCAATTATAATGTTACCATAGTAACATTGTACTACTCTGGGGAAGTGATCAAAGTTTTTGTTTTCCCCCCATTCTTTTTTTTTTTTTTTTACATACTATCACCAGTGCAGTACAGCATCAAGGAAGGTTTACATATCCTTTAAGTTGTAATTTTTTGGAAAATTAAGAAATTTAAAAATTAAGAAATTTAAAAAAAAAACATTTTCACTCTTTTTTTTCTTTTTACATACTATCACCAGTGCAATTATAATGGTACCATAGTAACATTGTACTAGACTGGGGAAGTGATCAGGATTTTTTTTCCCCCAATTTATCTTTTTTTTTTTTTACATACTATCACCAGAGCAGTACAGCATCAAGGAAGGTTTACATATCTTTTAAGTTGTAATTTTTTGGAAAATTAAGAAATGAAAAAAAAACAAACATTTTCACTATTTTTTTTCTTTTTACATACTGTCAGTTACAACCTTTTGCACCACCTGCCCCACCCTATTAGATTGTAAGCTCTTCTGAGCAGGGCCCTCTTAATCCTCTTGTATTTTATTGTATTATAACTGTATTGTCTGCTTTTTATATTGTAAAGCACTGCGTAAACTGTTGGCGCTATATAAATCCTGAATAATAATAATAATACTGTCACCAGTGCAATATAATGTTACCATAGTAACATTGTACTACTCTGGGGAAGTGATCAGGATTTTTTTTCCCCAATTTCTTTTTTTTTTTTTTTTTACATACTATCACCAGTGCAGTACAGCATCATCATATGACTGGTGTGGCGGTGATCAGAGAAACTGACTGGTGACAAGTAGGTAAATGATGGAGGATAGCGGGGCGGGCCGAAACGTAATTGAAGTAAAAAAGTAAAAAAATAGAAAGTAAATTTTAAAAAATAACCCAATATATGTGCAGCGGAGGGTGGGTAAGATGCAGAGGAGCCAAGTCAAATAAACAGGTGAAGATCCGCTTTAAGTAAGCAATACTCAGGTGTAAATGTGCATTTTAAGAATGCAAACGCAGCTCTGGCAGCAAAAGGGTTCAACAACGTTTTGTTTTTTTTGTTTTTTTTCCCGCTATCATCCATTGTAGGCTAAACAAGGCTCGCCAGATATTACGGTGTAATTTGATGAGATTACTGGATAGAAATCGGTTTGTGTAAGCAAAACTCTTTGTTCCTGATGGATCTGAGGCCTAAATCGTCCGGGTACCTCAGCCCTTTAAACGATCGTCCCGCTGAAAGCGCCCCCCCAGGATCAGAGGTTATGGATGAACGCCCCTCCTGATCTGTACACAAACTACAACGATGCCATTTCCCTAAACTGTAGGTGTGTTTAGCCGGCCGATTAGAGCCCAGAGATGCTAAAACAGGATATTTTAGGTGTAATAAAAGTTGTGGGTGAAAGGGGGGGGGGTTGCTTTGTAATTTGATTGCTCGCAGGGGGGGTGGGGGGGTGGGCAGGAACACATCTCGTGGCTTTACACATCTGTGATAATTTCCTTCAACTTTCGCTTTTATGGGCCGGTCGTTAAATTCACATTGAGTTCTTAAAACATAAAAATGTTTAAAACAGATGTGGCCGTTAAAGTTACAATATGAATTTTACAACCTGATATTTTACGACACTGGAAGGAACTTCGCCCGCAGGGTCAGGGGGGAGATGTGGTACAGGGGGGGGGTACACACGGGACGGGGCGCTGACCCAACGCACGTCTATGCTGACCTCATGGGTAGCGGAGACGTGTTCCTCCGGCAGGGCTCTTCGTTTGTCTGTCGCTCAGGTCAGGATGTTAACGGTTCCGACCATCACACGGACCCCAGAAGATTACCCCACAATCGGGTGGGCAATGGAAAGCTAAAACTGTTTTTGTTGTTGTTTTGGGCATACAGGGAATGATTAGACCCCCTGTCAGGTTTTTATTGCTGTCTGTGTCCTCGTTAGGCAGATCCCCCTCTCTATTGGTCCTGTTTACCATTATCACCGAGACAGAAAGTGATGGGAAATCCAAAATTCTAAAGAAAGAACTTCACTAAAACACACTGAAGAAAATTCCAAACAAATTCCATCAAACAAAAATATCTTCACTTTATACCTTTCTCATCAGAATCCCCTTAACATCCGGGTCCCCATCAGTCTCCCCCCTTACATCGGGGTCCCCATCAGTGTCTCCTCTGACATCAGAGTCCCCATCAGTCTCCCCCTTACATCAGAATCCCCATCAGTCTCCCCCTTACATCAGAGTCCCCATCAGTGTCCCCCCTTACATCCGAGTCTCCATCAGTGTCCCCCCTTACATCGGGGTCCCCATCAGTCTCCCCCCTTACATCGGGGTCCCCATCAGTGTCTCCCCTTACATCCGAGTCCCCATCAGTGTCCCCCTTACATCAGAATCCCCATCAGTCTCCCCCTTACATCCGAGTCCCCAGCAGTGTCCCCCCTTACATCCGAGTCTCCATCAGTGTCCCCCCTTACATCAGAATCCCCATCAGTCTCCCCCTTACATCAGAGTCCCCATCAGTGTCCCCCCTTACATCCGAGTCTCCATCAGTGTCCCCCCTTACATCAGAGTCCCCATCAGTCTCCCCCTTACATCAGAATCCCCATCAGTCTCCCCCTTACATCAGAATCCCCATCAGTCTCCCCCTTACATCAGAGTCCCCATCAGTGTCCCCCCTTACATCCGAGTCTCCATCAGTGTCCCCCCTTACATCAGAATCCCCATCAGTCTCCCCCTTACATCAGAGTCCCCATCAGTGTCCCCCCTTACATCCGAGTCTCCATCAGTGTCCCCCCTTACATCAGAGTCCCCATCAGTCTCCCCCTTACATCCGAGTCCCCATCAGTGTCCCCTCTGATATTGAAATCCCACCAGAGCCCCCCCCCTTACATTAGGGTTCTATAAGAGTCCACCCTTACATCAGAGTCTCCATCAGTGTCTTTTCTGACATTAGAGTCCCCACCAGAGCCCCCCTTACATCAGAGTCCCCATCAGTGTCTCTTCTGACATTAGAGTCCCCACCAGAGCCTCCCCTTACATCAGAGTCCCCATCAGTGTCTCCTCTGACATTAGAGTCCCCACCAGAGCCTCCAATTACATCAGAGTCCCCATCAGTGTCTCCTCTGAGATTAGAGTCCCCAGCAGAGCCTCCCCTTACATTAGAGTCCCCATCAGTGTCTCTTCTGACATTAGAGTCCCCACCAAAGCCCCTCTTACATCAGAGTCCCCATCAGTGCCTCCTCTGACATTAGAGTCCCCACCAGAGTCTCCTCTTACATCAGAGTCACCATCAGTGTCTCCTCTGACATTAGAGTCCCCACCAGAGCCCCCCTTACATCAGAGTCCCCATCAGTGTCTCCTCTGACATTAGAGTCCCCACCAGAGCCTCCCCTTACATCAGAGTCCCCGTCAGTGTCCCCTCTGATACTGAAATCCCCACCAGAGCCCCCCCCCCTTACATTAGGGCCCTATCAGAGTCCACCCTTACACCACCCCCATCAGTGTTTCTCCTTACATCTGGGTCCCCATCAGAGCCTGCCTTTACATCAGACACTTCATTAGTGTTTCCCCTTACATCAGAGCCCCCATCAGTGTCTCTTCTGACATCAGAGCCCCCACCAGTGTCTCTTCTGACATTAGAGTCCCCACCAGTGTCTCTTCTGACATCAGAGCCCCCACCAGAGCCTCCCCTTATATCAGAATCCCCAATTTTGTTAGGGTTCCCATCAGAGTGCACCCTTACTCAGAAAAGAACCAAAACCTTTCACAAAATATGGGGCAGATGGATAGCTAGCCCTCTAACCCTTACCCCAGGGTAGATACATTGTTATATACTATTCTTGATCATGCCATGCTCCTCAACGTGTTAACATATCTGGCTGCCTTTAAACCTGGAGAACTGTCTGTTGGTCATCTCTCGTAATATTGCATTTAATTAACACAAGAGGCATGTAAAGTGATATAAGTCTATTGAATGTTCAAGTGTACTACATGTTTATGGACTGCTATGGATAACCAAAGTCTCTTTTTTTGTATGTTGATTGGTTTATCAAAACTCGATAAAAATATCTTTAAAAAAAAAGAAAAGTATGTACACTGCTTTTATTTAAAAAAAAATAAATGTATTGATGTATTAACAATTCCAAAGCCCATTTAAGAGAGCAAATTTAAACCCATTGCACCCTTGAAAACTACCAAAAACTAAAGTATATTTGAAGCTAAAACTTTTTTTTTCTTTTCAGTTTTTATAAAGGTGTGTCAGGCTTTTATGGTTGTCTTTGTCACCATGGATGAAGCTCGCCCTCTCTGGTTCTCTTAGTGACTACTGTCACCAGAACTGAAAACTGTAAAGGATCCATTCACACTTGTGCAACTTGTCGTGCGCCTTTTTGGACATCAAAGTCGCATGACAAATTGCAGCACATTCTTTTCAGTGGCACCCATTCAAATCGGTGAAACTTAAAAGTTGCAGCAACTTTGAAAAGGTGCCTGGCACTACTTTGGTGCGACTTTGGTTGGAAAGAATGTAAAGTCGGATCAAAGTTTCACCAAAAGTCACATCAAAGTTGCGTTCCAAAGTCACACTAGAAGCCATGCGACTTTGGAGATGTGAATGGAGCCTAAGTGATGGGGGGAACCGAAACCTCGAGTCATCACCAGAACAGGAATAGAGAGGAAATCGCGTTCTGGTGACAGATGTTCAATTTCAAAAGATTTCCTCTCATTTCCCATTGTGTTCTTTTTTGCCATCTGTGTCCCATTGGGGAGATTTCACTTCACTTCCTGCACTTTAGACACAAGTTTTACCCCTTCCAAACTTTATCCAAACCTAAAAAAAAAAAAAATAGATTTAGATATACTTCTATTGTATTCTTACATATCTGTTTCATCAACTGTTTGCCAAAATGTCACAAATCTACAATGTATCAAACATAAGGGATGCATTAACCGGTTCCCGACCGGTGCACGCCGATGTACGTCTGCAGAATGGCACGGCTGGGCAAATGGGCGTACTCGTATGTCCCTTTAAATTTGCCACCGTGCCATTGCGTGCGCGCCGCCGTGAGTCGGGTCGCGGGTCCTGCGGACTCGATTGCCGTGGGGATACCCGCGATTGCCTCACAGAGAGAAAGAATGGGGAGATGCTAATGTACACAAGCATCTCCCCGTTCTGCCTAGTGACAGTGTCACTGATCTCTGCTCCCTGTGATCGGGAGCAGAGATCAGTGACGTGTCACATGTAGCCACGCCCCCCCCCCCCCCCACAGTTAGAAACACTCCCCAGGACATACTTAACCCCTACACTGCCCCCTAGTGGTTAACCTCTTCACTGCCAGTGTCATTTACACAGGAATCAGTGCATTTGTATAGCACTGATTGCTGTATAAATGACAGTGGTCCCAAAAATGTGTCAAAAATGTCCGATGTGTCCGCCATAATGTCGCAGTCAGGATAAAAATCTCTGATCGCCGCCATTACTAGTAAAAAAAAAAATATTAATAAAAATGCTATAAAACTATCCCCTATTTTGTAGATGCTATAACTTTTGCGCAAACCAATCAATAAACGCTTATTGCGATTTTTTTTAACCAAAAATATGTAGAATATGTATCGGCCTAAACTGAGGAAAAAAATGTTTTTTTTAAATATTTTTTAGGGATATTTATTATAGCAAAAAGTAAAAAATAATGCGTTTTTTTCAAAATTGTCAATTTTTTCGTTTATAGCGCAAAAAATAAAAACTGCAGAGATGATCAAATACCACCAAAAGAAAGCTCTATTTATGGGAAAAAAGGACATCAATTTTGTTTGGGAGCCACGTCGCACAACTGCGCAATTGTCAGTTAAAGCGACGCAGTGCAGAATCGTAAAAAACGCTCTGGTCAGGAAGGGGGTAAATTCTTCCGGGGCTGAAGTGGTTAAAGAACTTATTGCATCTGTCCTGCTCACTCTTATCTTCCTGTAACATCATGCTATCAGAGGGAGGGCAAATGGAAAGTAACCAGAAAACTTGTAAACATATTCTCAGATGAAGGGTGTGGATTGGTGGATTGCTATGCAGGGGCGGGGCCAATGATAAAATATCAACGCACGCTACATTATTTATACTCTCTGGCTGGGCAATTCTTAGGATGGGGCCACAGAGAACTTTTCTTCTTGTGTCCAAGTGGATGATCCGGTTTTATCCATGTAATTAAATAAAACATACTGGAAGGTTATCTGGCCTTTAACCAGTCCTTAAAATTCTGTGATATAATCAGGGAAGGTAGGAAAGCCCCATTTACACTCATGCAACTTGTCACTGTGACTTTAGACCCTAAAGTGGCTTGACAAGTCGCACCCCATGTTTCCTAATGAGTACCGCTCATATCTGTGCTAATCCAAGTCGCAGCGACTTTAACCACTTCAGCCCCGGAAGGATTTACCCCCTTCCTGACCAGAGCACTTTTTGCAATTCTGCACTGTGTCGCTTTAACTGACAATTGCGCGGTCGTGCGACGTTGTACCCAAACAAAATTGACAACCTTTTTTTCCCACAAATAGAGCTTACTCTTTGGTATTTGATCACCTCTGCGTTTTTTATTTTTTGCGCTATAAACAAAAAAGAGCGACAATTTAAAAAAAAATTGTTTTACTTTTTGCTATAATAAATATCCCCCAAAAATATATAAAAAAACATTTTTTTACCTCAGTTTAGGCCGATACGTATTCTTCTACATATTTTCCGTAAACAAAAATTGCAATAAGTGTATATTGATTGGTTTGCGCAAAAGTTATTGCGTCTACAAAATAGGGGATAGTTTTTATGGCATTTTTATTATCTTTTTTTTTTTTATTAGTAATAGCGGCGAGCTGCAATTTTTATCGGGACTGCGACATTATGGCGGACACATCGGACACTTTTGACACCATTTTGGGACCACTGTCATTTATACAGCGATCAGTGCTATAAAAATGCACTGATTACTGTGTAAATGACACTGGCAGGTAAGGGATTAACCACTAGGGGGCGATCAAAGGGTTAAGTGTGTCCTAGGCAGTGATTCTAACTGTGGGGGGGATGGGCTACTACTAAAATGACAGCGATCACTGCTCCCGATGACAGGGAGCAGTGATCTCTGTCATGTCACTAGGCAGATCAGGGAAATGTCCCCGGGACCTGCGCTCATGGGCACAGAGCTCTCGGTGGGCGCATGCACCCACAATGCCGCATCTTACCTGTGCGCCCATTTGACCAGCCGTGCCATTTTGCCAATGTATATAGTCATGGCACTGGTCAGCAAGGGGTTAAAGTAGTTCCTGCACTACTCTGGTCTGACTTTCATGCGACTTGAGGGCCATGGACTTCAATGTAAACCCTTAAAATTTGCATGAAAGTGTTCGACTTTTAGACATGTGCCCATTGTTCCGAAAAAAATTATTGACGAATTTTGTTAAAATGTGTTTAGTTTCATTTATTTGTTTTCTAACAAATTCTAACAAATTCCAAATTTTCAGAAAGGTTCGAATTCTGTGTGAAGAATAGCTGGTTGTTAAGGAGCGGGGGCCGGGAAGCCGGCTGCTGCATCCTTAACAACCGATGTCTCATCCGCTGAGATAGGGTTTCCCCACTGACAGCTGAATGTAAACAAAAGAATGCCAGCAATGAAAAATACAGCATGGGGTCCCCCCAATCCTTACCAGGCCCTTTGGGTCTGGTATGGATTTTAAGGGGAACCCCACACCAAAACTGAAAAAAAAAAAGGATGCCCCCCCCCCAAAATCCACACCAGACCCTTATTCAAACATGCAGCCTAGCTGGTCAAGAAAAAGGGGGGGGACTAGCAAGCGCCCTCCCCCCCTTAACCATACCAGGCCACATGCCCCCAACATGGGTTGGTGCTTTGGGGTGGCATCTTGCCCTCATATTGATGAGGACAATGGCCTCTACCCCACAACCCTGACCGTTGGTTGTGGGGATCTGCAGGTGGGGGGGCTTACTGGAATCTGGAAGCCCCCTTTAACAAGTGGGCCCCCACCAGGCCCCCCCCCTCTTTGTGAATAAGTATTTTTCGGTGTAAAAAAAGTCTGCACCCGATGAAGGCTCCTGCCGTCTGACAGTTCTTAAATAACTAAGGGGCGGGGGCAACTGATGTCCCCGGTTGACTACATCCCTTCTGATGTAATTGACTAGGGTACGCTGGGTCAATGACGCCAAGAAGGTGACAAGAAGGCGGGAGTCAACTTTTTTTTTTTTTTTCATTTCAGTTTTTTCCCCATATTTTTAATTCCTTTTGCATAGAGTGTGGAAGGGCTAAATCATCTGCCTGGTTTATTATTGCTGCCGGTATCTCTCATGGGGAAATTTCACCCCAGAGGAAATGATAGGAGATTTCTCAATGGATGGGGGGGGGCACAAACACATTTTTGCCAGAGGAGGGGGTAGAACTTCTGACAAAGTTTTTGTTGCTGTTTGACTTCCTGGTGACAATCGCCCCCTCAATTAAATGAACCAGATGGAAGCCGAGGGGGAAATGTCCCCAATGGATTCACAGACAGGAATAAAAAACCCATTTTACCTAAAGCTAAGCTTTAAAATGTGAAAATCCCCCAAAGGTAACACCTCTTACAGTGAGAATTCTAAAACATGGGGACTCCAGCTTTTTGCCGAATATTCCCCCTATTTCCTGTAGTGTGTCCAGCACAGGATGTGAGAGGTTTCCCACCAATGAGAAACAATGCACAAACAGCAAAAAACACCTTCCAATTTTTTTGGTAAGGCTCCCTACAAGATTGTGGTTGGCGTCTCTTTAGTGAGGTCAGGTACTGATGTTAGGTGAGAAGGTCCAGCTCCCATGTTGGGCCTCACATTGGGCACCAAGAAAAAAACCTGGATCACAATCAATGTTCCAATTCACCCCAAAGGTGTTCAGTAGGTTTGAGGTCAGGGCACTCGAGTTTTACCACACCAAGCTGGCCAAACTTGGGCTTCATGGAGCTGGCTTTGTAAATAGGGGCACAGTCATGGTGGAATAAAAAAAAGGGTCTTCTCCAAAACTGAGGCCACAAGGTTGGAAGACCACAATTGTCTACAATGTCTTTGTATGATGTAGTATTACCAATGCACTTCACTGGAGACAGCTAAACTCAATATGAAGGGGGGGGGGGGGGTCGCATAATTTTTACCATATAGTGTATAATATAGCTAATTATATATGCAAATCTTGACTTTTCCTGTAAAAGTCAAGCTTGGCTCCACCATTCACAGTGCTCGTTAAATTGGTGAGAATGGATGCAACTGAACTCTCTGCCTCCAGTAATTTGAACAGGATAGTCAGGCGATGGCTTACTATGACCCCCTATGCAATGAACTCAATCATTTGAAGGAGGGTTCACATACTCTTGGTTAGTACAACCATACAGGTTATGGTGAGAAAGAACTAAAGCAATCATAAATCCCTCACGCTAGTTAAAGTGATTGCTTTTTTAATTCTTTTAGTCTCTTCTCGCCATAACCCCTATAATTATATTGTCTCTTTGGGTCCTAAACCCTACTACATATAAGTCATGGTTTCCATACACTGCACTGGTGATGGCCAAGATAGCCTGAAACAGCTGTATGCTGTTTGGTATACACGGCTCTATATTATTAGGATATATTTGCAGTATACACCAGTGGTCCTGCATGTGCATCTGGCCAAGGGGGCATTATCCCTGGACGCTGACATACATTACATAGATATGCAGCCCCACTGCGCCGGGCTTTTTTTTCCGTGGGGCCACATACTTGCGTATCTGTCTTTGTGCTGGGAGTGCGCAGCACTGTGTGCTCCCAGTACTGAGACCAGGGTCTCACCGAGAGCTCCCCGGGTCCTGAACTAACCATGGGGAAATCCCGGTTCCGAGTCAACTGATCCCCGTGATAGCCTCTGATTGGCTATCACAGTGATCAGACACTGTGAAGCCCACCCCTGTCTTTCTCTCTCTGTGATTGTAGAGGAAAGATACATTGTATCTCTCTCTCCTTGCAAAGGGAAAAAAAAGTGTGTAAAAAAAATTTAAAAAATAATAATAATATCAAAATGAAAATTCAAATACGTAGGACAATGTTGGAGGTCAGTGCCAGGGTTAGTGTTTGGGTCATGCAAGGGTCAACGGTCAAGTTTAGGGGCAGAGGTCAGGGTCACCGGTCATGGTCAGGGGCAAAGGTTGGGGTCACGGGTCATGGTCAGTACATTGTGCATAGAATTTAAAAAAAAAAAAATTAATTTGTATCAGTGTCAGTGTGTTATAGGTGAGATAAAAAAAGAAAAATGTGCACTGTCGTTTCTGGGCTGTACTACGAGTGCAAACATCAAATAACAAATTTATGTGGTATCACTACGGTTTTACTAACACAGTAAGCTGCAAAATTGTGCTTAGGCATTAAAGCAGAGCTCCACCCAAAAAGGGGAAGCGCCTCTTGTCTGCTTCCTCCCTCCCCTCTGGTGCCACATTTGGCCCCTTGTGGGAGGGGGGGGGGGGGGAGACAGGGCACCTGGTTTTGACAGGTACCTGCTACCACTGCCTGCTGAGTTTCAGCCCTCGCCGCAGCCGCCCCATAGAGAAAGTGCATGCGCAGTAAGAAGCCGGCTGAGAAGCTGCATGGCTTCACTGCCGGTTTCCCTTACCCAAGACAAATTAATGGGGTGGGCAACTACATGGCAAATGAGGTTTAATGTAGAAAAATGTAAAATAATGCATTTGGGTGGCAAAAAATCTGAATGCAATCTATAGACTGGGGGGAGAACCTCTGGGGGAATCTAGGATGGAAAAGGACCTGGGGGTCCTAGTAGATGATAGGCTCAGCAATGCCAAGCTGCTGCTAATAAAGAAAACAGAATATTGGCATTAAAAAAGGGATCAACTCCAGAGATAAAATGATAATTCTCCCACTCTACAAGACTCTGGTCCGGCCGCACCTGGAGTATGCTGTCCAGTTCTGGGCACCAGTCCTCAGGAAGGATGTACTGGAAATGGAGTGAGTACAAAGAAGGGCAACAAAGCTAATAAAGGGTCTGGAGGATCTTAGTTATGAGGAAAGGTTGTGAGCTCTGAACTTATTCTCTCTGGAGAAGAGACACTTGAGAGGGGATATGATTTCAATGTACAAATACCGGACTGGTGACCCCACAATAGGGAGAAAACTTTTCCGCGAAAGGGAATTTAATAAGACACGTGGCCATTCACTAAAATTAGAAGAAAAGAGGTTTAACCTTAAAGCGATGTTCCGCCCAAAAAAAAAAATTAAAAGCCAGCAGCAACACATACCGCAGCTGCTGGCTTTTAACAAGAGGACACTTACCTGTCCTGGAGTCCTGCGATGTCGGCACCATCAGCTGTCGGGTGCTGCCACCGCCATTGTGGGTGAAGGGTACCTTGCGGCTTCACGCCGGGAACCCTACTGCGCATGCGCGAGGCCCCACTCCTCTCTCCTACTTGCCCAGCGACAGGGAGAGAAGGAGGGAGGAGGAGGGAGCCCCGCGGTGATGTCACAGGCCGCGGCCCTGACTCCCAGAAGAGGGAACAGGATGCCTGTCAAAGACAGGCATCCTGTCCCCCCTCCTCCCCGGAAGGGGGAGAGGAGACAAATGAGCGGAAGTTCCACTTCGTTTTAAACCGCGTAGAGCAGTGGTCACCAACCGTGTCCTCAGGGTCCACTAACAGGTCTGGTTTTATGTATTACCTTGGGGGAGATGCAGACTAGAATACTGCAATCACTGAGCAGCAATTGATATCACCTGTGATGTATTTCAGTTATCTTGCAAACCTGGCCTGTTAGTGGGCCCTGAGGACAGGGTTGATGACCACTGGAGTAGAGGGTTCTTTACTGTAAGAGCGGCAAGGATGTGGAATTCCCTTCCACCTACGGTGGTCTCAGCGGGGGGGCATCGATAGTTTCAATAAGCACCTGAACGACCGCAACATACAGGGATATACAATGTAATACTGACATATAATCACACACATAGGTTGGACTTGATGGACTTGTGTCTTTTTTCAACCTCACCTACTATGTAAAGATGGCAGCGCCAGCACAAGATAGACAGTTGAATAACTGGCTTGGGTGAGGACACCGCGGGATCCCTGGACAGGTAAGTGCCCTAATAGTAAAAGTCAGCAGCTACAGTATTTGTAGCTGCTATATAAAAAAAAAAAAGGGAAACCTCCGCACTCAGGATCAAGCAAGGGTTGCAGCCTCCCCCGATAGACTCCCCTAAGGGGCTATGTTAAATGGTAACGAAAGGATGGGGTACATGGCGCTACCCTAGACTGGAGAGGGGTGTCCCAATCCCTTAATATATAACAATTGTGCACCACCCAAAAACTGGTGTGCTCTAAAAGTGATAGTATTAATTGTTAAAATCACATATACCACCGTATAATATGATACAAAGTGCATCATTTTGTATCATTGCACTTTGTATCATATTATATCATATTATACGGTGGTATATGTGATTCTAACAATTAATACGATCACTTTTAGAGCACACCAGTTTTTAGGTGGTGCACTATTGTTATAACCACTTGCCGACCGCCGCACGCAGATGTACGTCCCTTTTTTGAGGACGGATATCGTTGTTATGGCAACAGCTAGCTGCCATAACCCCGGTATCCCCGTTTTCGGACGGCGGTCGGCTACAAGCCCCCACCCGTCTCCATGACACTGCAGGGCGGAAGCGACGTCACAACATCACTTCCGCCCATACCTCTTAAAGCCACATTTTTTCAAATGACATTTTTTTTTTTTGTTTATTGCATTTATGTCCAAATATGAGATCTGAAGACTTTTTGACCCCCCAGATCTCATATTTAAGAGGACCTGTCATGCTTTTTTCTATTACAAGGAATGTTTACATTCCTTGTAATAGGAATAAAAGTGACCCAAATATTAAAAAAAAAAAAAAAAACAGTGTAAAAATAAATAAAATAAATAAGAAAAAAAAAATTTTAAACGCCCCGTCCCGATGAGCTCGTGCGCAGAAGCGAACGCATATGTGAGTAGAGCCCTCATATGAAAACAGTCGTCATACCCTGTTTCCCCGAAAATAAGACCTAGCGTCATTGTTGGTGATGGCTGCAACATAAGCTCTACCCCAAATAAGCCCTACCCTGTTTCCCCAAAAATAAGCCCTACCCTGAAAATAAGACCTACAAGGACTTTAACTAGGGTTTATTTGGGGTGTAGGGCTTATATTGCAGCCATCACTGACAATCACGCTAGGTCTTATTTTCGGGGAAACAGGGTACCACACATGTGAGGTATCGTACGTGATCGTTAGAGTGAGGGCAATAATTATATCCCTAGACCTCCTCTGTAACGCAAAACACGCAACCTGTAGAATTTTTTAAACGTCACCTATGGAGGTTTTTGAGGGTAAAAGTTTGACGCCATTCCACGAGCAGGCACAATTTTGAAGCATGACATGTTTGGTATCAATTTACTCGGTGTAACATTATCTTTCACAATATAAAAAAAAAAAAATTGGGCTAACTTTACTGTGGACTTATTGTTTTATTCAAAAAAAGTGCGCTTGTAAGACCTCTGCGCAAATACGGTGTGAACAAAAAGTATTGCAATGACTGATATTTTATTCTCTAGGGTGTTAGAAAAAAACAACAATATATAATGTTTGGGGGGGTCTAAGTAATTTTCTAGCAAAAAAAAAAAACAGTTTTAAACATGTAAACTCCTGGAATCCAAAACGAGGCTCTCCAGTCTAGGGTAGCGCCATTTACCCCATCCTTTCTTTACCACAGTATTTGTAGCTGCTGACTTTGGGAGGGGGGGGGGGGGAGGGCTGGAGCTCCGCTTTAAGATTTGTTTTACCCCTTATGTACGAAGGGGTTAGGCAGTGATTTGCACTGTCCTGAAATGAGGAATAATCCTCTTATTATTGGGCTATGTGATGGAATGAGACTTGAAAATATCTTCTGTTTTAGGAAAAGCTTTACTGTGCTATATACTGGAGTGGGTGTGATGGTTAGGTGTCCAAAAAGTCTTGGCCCTATGAGCAAAAAAAAAGAATAAATAAAAAAAACAAGTTCTGCAGCTGACCAAACAGTAACATTTGAAACATTGTAACAACTTATTTATGATATTTTTCAAGTCCTACCGGAATGAACTTGAGTCGCCAATGACTAATACGCTGCAGCAGCGGGTGACGCTAATCGGAACGGCGAGAGTAAATTATTGCACCAAAACGAGATTAATCGCACCTTTAATACGTGTAATTTAAAGGAACAAGTCAAGTAACACCCTTTTTGCTTATTCTCGCCCAGCTTTTTCCTCCGTACTCGGAGACAGGGTGTAAAAACACTAATAATAATAATTTGTGATACTGCCGAGGTTCCCCCGTTACGGGCAGCCAGCCAACGCACACAGTCGAATTTTTTTTTTTTTTAAATCAGCCAGACATTGTTCCTGCTTTTAAAAACCGCAAGGTTCAGCTTGATTTTTTTTTTTTTCCCCCTTCAAGCCTCCTAAATATTCACACTTTGGGGATTTAATTTTATCACAGTCACCATCTTCCCCAAAGAGTTTATTTAAGAAAAAAATTAAAAAAAAAAAAAACCTTTGCTTCCCGCTGGCAGAGAAAGCGCTGACAGGTCCATTTTTAGTACCTTTTGGGCTTGTTTGTATTTATTTTTCCAAGCCTGCATCTGGCGTTGTGTATTTTTTCTCTTCAGATTATCTACTTTGTAGTGAAAGTACCCGAAAGGGCTTGTAAAATAAAGGTGTGGGGGGGAGGGGGCAATGTTTGGAGCCGTTGGACAAATTATTTTTGGACCCTAAATTGTCTGTTTACAATAAAAGGTCTGTGATTTACTTCAAGATGTCAGTGAAACGAAACTACCAAAAGGTGGAGGCAGAGAAAGAGGAAAAGAGGAGAGCTGCTATAGAAAAACACCGAAAATGTCTATATCTTCATATATTAGGAGAGAAGGTTGGATAGAGTCCTCCAGCAGAGCAGAGTATTTCAGGAGAGGAGAGTTATAGAGGAAGGAGCAGAGTCCTCCAGCAGTGCAGAGTATTTCAGGAGAGGAGAGTTATAGAGGAAGGAGCAGAGTCCTCCATACAGAGTATTTCAGGAGAGGAGAGTTATAGAGGAAGGAGCAGAGTCCTCCAGCAGTGCAGAGTATTTCAGGAGAGGAGAGTTATAGAGGAAGGAGCAGAGTCCTCCAGCAGTGCAGAGTATTTCAGGAGAGGAGAGTTATAGAGGGAGGAGCAGAGTCCTCCAGCAGTGCAGAGTATTTCAGGAGAGGAGAGTTATAGCAGAGTCCTCCAGCAGTGCAGAGTATTTCAGGAGAGGAGAGTTATAGAGGAAGGAGCAGAGTCCTCCAGCAGTGCAGAGTATTTCAGGAGAGGAGAGTTATAGAGGGAGGAGCAGAGTCCTCCAGCAGTGCAGAGTATTTCAGGAGAGGAGAGTTATAGAGGGAGGAGCAGAGTCCTCCAGCAGTGCAGAGTATTTCAGGAGAGGAGAGTTATAGCAGAGTCCTCCAGCAGTGCAGAGTATTTCAGGAGAGGAGAGTTATAGAGGAAGGAGCAGAGTCCTCCAGCAGTGCAGAGTATTTCAGGAGAGGAGAGTTATAGAGGAAGGAGCAGAGTCCTCCAGCAGAGCAGAGTATTTCAGGAGAGGAGAGTTATAGAGGAAGGAGCAGAGTCCTCCAGCAGTGCAGAGTATTTCAGGAGAGGAGAGTTATAGAGAAAGGAGCAGAGTCCTCCAGCAGTGCAGAGTATTTCAGGAGAGGAGAGTTATAGAGGAAGGAGCAGAGTCCTCCAGCAGAGCAGAGTAAGGAGAGGAGAGTTATAGAGGAAGGAGCAGAGTCCTCCAGCAGAGCAGAGTATTTCAGGAGAGGAGAGTTATAGAGGAAGGAGCAGAGTCCTCCAGCAGAGCAGAGTATTTCAGGAGAGGAGAGTTATAGAGGAAGGAGCAGAGTCCTCCAGCAGAGCAGAGTATTTCAGGAGAGGAGAGTTATAGAGGAAGGAGCAGAGTCCTCCAGCAGTGCAGAGTATTTCAGGAGAGGAGAGTTATAGAGGAAGGAGCAGAGTCCTCCAGCAGAGTATTTCAGGAGAGGAGAGTTATAGAGGAAGGAGCAGAGTCCTCCAGCAGAGCAGAGTATTTCAGGAGAGGAGAGTTATAGAGGAAGGAGAGGAGTCCTCCAGCAGTGCAGAGTATTTCAGGAGAGGAGAGTTATAGAGGAAGGAGCAGAGTCCTCCAGCAGTGCAGAGTATTTCAGGAGAAGAGAGTTATAGAGGAAGGAGAGGAGTCCTCCAGCAGAGCAGAGTATTTCAGGAGAGGAGAGTTATAGAGGAAGGAGAGGAGTCCCCCAGCAGTGCAGAGTATTTCAGGAGAGGAGAGTTATAGAGGAAGGAGCAGAGTCCTCCAGCAGTGCAGAGTATTTCAGGAGAGGAGAGTTATAGAGGAAGGAGCAGAGTCCTCCAGCAGAGCAGAGTATTTCAGGAGAGGAGAGTTATAGAGGAAGGAGCAGAGTCCTCCAGCAGAGCAGAGTATTTCAGGAGAGGAGAGTTATAGAGGAAGGAGCAGAGTCCTCCAGCAGTGCAGAGTATTTCAGGAGAGGAGAGTTATAGAGGAAGGAGCAGAGTCCTCCAGCAGTGCAGAGTATTTCAGGAGAGGAGAGTTATAGAGGAAGGAGCAGAGTCCTCCAGCAGAGCAGAGTATTTCAGGAGAGGAGAGTTATAGAGGAAGGAGCAGAGTCCTCCAGCAGTGCAGAGTATTTCAGGAGAGGAGAGTTATAGAGGAAGGAGCAGAGTCCTCCAGCAGTGCAGAGTATTTCAGGAGAGGAGAGTTATAGAGGAAGGAGCAGATTCCTCCAGCAGTGCAGGGTATTTCAGGAGAGGAGAGTTATAGAGGAAGGAGCAGAGTCCTCCAGCAGTGCAGAGTATTTCAGGAGAAGAGAGTTATAGAGGAAGGAGCAGAGTCCTCCAGCAGTGCAGAGTATTTCAGGAGAGGAGAGTTATAGAGGAAGGAGCAGAGTCCTCCAGCAGTGCAGAGTATTTCAGGAGAGGAGAGTTATAGAGGAAGGAGCAGAGTCCTCCAGCAGAGCAGAGTATTTCAGGAGAGGAGAGTTATAGAGGAAGGAGCAGAGTCCTCCAGCAGTGCAGAGTATTTCAGGAGAGGAGAGTTATAGAGGAAGGAGCAGAGTCCCCCAGCAGTGCAGAGTATTTCAGGAGAGGAGAGTTATAGAGAAAGGAGCAGATTCCTCCAGCAGTGCAGGGTATTTCAGGAGAGGAGAGTTATAGAGGAAGGAGCCGAGTCCTCCAGCAGTGCAGAGTATTTCAGGAGAGGAGAGTTATAGAGGAAGGAGCAGAGTCCTCCAGCAGTGCAGAGTATTTCAGGAGAGGAGAGTTATAGAGGAAAGAGCAGAGTCCTCCAGCAGAGCAGAGTATTTCAGGAGAGGAGAGTTATAGAGGAAGGAGCAGAGTCCTCCAGCAGTGCAGAGTATTTCAGGAGAGGAGAGTTATAGAGGAAGGAGCAGAGTCCCCCAGCAGTGCAGAGTATTTCAGGAGAGGAGAGTTATAGAGAAAGGAGCAGAGTCCTCCAGCAGTGCAGAGTATTTCAGGAGAGGAGAGTTATAGAGGAAGGAGCAGATTCCTCCAGCAGTGCAGGGTATTTCAGGAGAGGAGAGTTATAGAGGAAGGAGCAGAGTCCTCCAGCAGAGCAGAGTATTTCAGGAGAGGAGAGTTATAGAGGAAGGAGCAGAGTCCTCCAGCAGTGCAGGGTATTTCAGGAGAGGAGAGTTATAGAGGAAGGAGCCGAGTCCTCCAGCAGTGCAGAGTATTTCAGGAGAGGAGAGTTATAGAGGAAGGAGCAGAGTCCCCCAGCAGTGCAGAGTATTTCAGGAGAGGAGAGTTATAGAGAAAGGAGCAGAGTCCCCCAGCAGTGCAGGGTATTTCAGGAGAGGAGAGTTATAGAGAAAGGAGCAGATTCCTCCAGCAGTGCAGGGTATTTCAGGAGAGGAGAGTTATAGAGGAAGGAGCAGAGTCCTCCAGCAGAGCAGAGTATTTCAGGAGAGGAGAGTTATAGAGGAAGGAGCAGAGTCCTCCAGCAGTGCAGGGTATTTCAGGAGAGGAGAGTTATAGAGGAAGGAGCCGAGTCCTCCAGCAGTGCAGAGTATTTCAGGAGAGGAGAGTTATAGAGGAAGGAGAGGAGTCCCCCAGCAGTGCAGAGTATTTCAGGAGAGGAGAGTTATAGAGAAAGGAGCAGATTCCTCCAGCAGTGCAGGGTATTTCAGGAGAGGAGAGTTATAGAGGAAGGAGCAGAGTCCTCCAGCAGAGCAGAGTATTTCAGGAGAGGAGAGTTATAGAGGAAGGAGCAGAGTCCTCCAGCAGTGCAGGGTATTTCAGGAGAGGAGAGTTATAGAGGAAGGAGCCGAGTCCTCCAGCAGTGCAGAGTATTTCAGGAGAGGAGAGTTATAGAGGAAGGAGAGGAGTCCCCCAGCAGTGCAGAGTATTTCAGGAGAGGAGAGTTATAGAGGGAGGAGCAGAGTCCCCCAGCAGTGCAGAGTATTTCAGGAGAGGAGAGTTATAGAGAAAGGAGCAGAGTCCCCCAGCAGTGCAGAGTATTTCAGGAGAGGAGAGTTATAGAGGAAGGAGCAGAGTCCTCCAGCAGTGCAAAGTATTTCGGGAGAGGAGAGTTATAGAGGATGGAGCAGAGTCCTCCAGCAGTGCAGAGTATTTCAGGAGAGGAGAGTTATAGAGGAAGGAGCAGAGTCCTCCAGCAGTGCAGAGTATTTCAGGAGAGGAGAGTTATAGAGGAAGGAGCAGAGTCCTCCAGCAGTGCAGAGTATTTCAGGAGAGGAGAGTTATAGAGGAAGGAGCAGAGTCCTCCAGCAGTGCAGAGTATTTCAGGAGAGGAGAGTTATAGAGGAAGGAGCAGAGTCCTCCAGCAGAGCAGAGTATTTCAGGAGAGGAGAGTTATAGAGGAAGGAGCAGAGTCCTCCAGCAGTGCAGAGTATTTCAGGAGAGGAGAGTTATAGAGGAAGGAGCAGAGTCCTCCAGCAGTGCAGAGTATTTCAGGAGAGGAGAGTTATAGAGAAAGGAGCAGAGTCCTCCAGCAGTGCAGAGTATTTCAGGAGAGGAGAGTTATAGAGGAAGGAGCAGAGTCCTCCAGCAGTGCAGAGTATTTCAGGAGAGGAGAGTTATAGAGGAAGGAGCAGAGTCCTCCAGCAGAGCAGAGTATTTCAGGAGAGGAGAGTTATAGAGGAAGGAGCAGAGTCCTCCAGCAGTGCAGAGTATTTCAGGAGAGGAGAGTTATAGAGGAAGGAGCAGAGTCCTCCAGCAGAGCAGAGTATTTCAGGAGAGGAGAGTTATAGAGGAAGGAGCAGAGTCCTCCAGCAGTGCAGAGTATTTCAGGAGAGGAGAGTTATAGAGGAAGGAGCAGAGTCCTCCAGCAGTGCAGAGTATTTCAGGAGAGGAGAGTTATAGAGAAAGGAGCAGAGTCCTCCAGCAGTGCAGAGTATTTCAGGAGAGGAGAGTTATAGAGGAAGGAGCAGAGTCCTCCAGCAGTGCAGAGTATTTCAGGAGAGGAGAGTTATAGAGGAAGGAGCAGAGTCCTCCAGCAGAGCAGAGTATTTCAGGAGAGGAGAGTTATAGAGGAAGGAGAAGAGTCCTCCAGCAGTGCAGAGTATTTCAGGAGAGGAGAGTTATAGAGGAAGGAGCAGAGTCTTCCAGCAGAGCAGAGTATTTCAGGAGAGGAGAGTTATAGAGGAAGTACAGACAGTTCCTATGCCATTTTTAGAAATGGCGCACACTGCGTTAGAACTATCACTTGATTCAGGTCGCACAGCGCTTCCCATCCACCCACCTAAATTCTCCTTTTCTTTTCTGCAGAAAGCAGGACGGCAAACATAAAATGTGAGATGACTATTGGCTGCCAGGGACCATTTTATTGGCAGTGATTTAACCCTTCAGACACACATAGTGAAGTAGCCAGACTTTTGTTGTGTTGCTGATAATTTTAGCTCAAACACGTAAGCGTATGGGGGGGAACAAAAAAAAAAAAATCTAAGAGGCTGATATTTACCGCAGACAGGAAGGTGGGCTTGGTCTGGACTGCACGGGGAATTGGAGGAATTTTATAATATATGAAGACAGGATTCTTTTCCAGAGAATGGTCAAACCTTGAAAACAATCCCGCTATTTTTTCTTACGTCTTGCTCAGTTTGACATACGCCATTTTTCAAGAGTCGCAGAGGGCTGTGTATAGAGTGCTTGGTGTTCATTATTAGCTCTATACCAGGATGGAATATGAGAAAATATGTCCTGAACAAGACAGAGAGGGAGACAACTCAATCCACTTCATAGATGTTTTATGAGGCCGTTATTGGGAAGGGAAACAAAGCAACATACGCTTAACAAATTCCCATACATCCCCCCTGACCTGGAGGGGTCTGGATTATTTATAGAGCTGCAATGCTAGATCCTAGCTTGTAGGAGACAGCATGATACAATGTATCGATGTGCGGGGATACAATGTATCGATGTGCGGGGATACAATGTATCGATGTGCAGGGATACAATGTATCGATGTGCGGTGATACAATGTATCGATGTGCGGGGATACAATGTATCGATGTGCGGGGATACAATGTATCGATG